>NC_066555.1:11986972-12099472 GCF_024679095.1 Eriocheir sinensis | reverse complement strand
GTCCCAGCCAGGGAGGGAACACAAATTCCCCCAGGAAGGACTCCCCTTCTGGCTGCCGACTTGAGAGGAGTCTTGATAAATCCTCGAACCTCTTTTTTTATCAGTTTCTGCAACATTCGCGGTCTTCGTTCTAATTGTCATTATGTGGAACACCATCTATCCTCCTCTAAACCTCACTTTCTCTTCCTCACCGAAACACAGGTTTATGAGGCTACTGACAGCAATCTCTACTCTGTTCCCTCCTACTAGCTCTATCCTAAATTTAAATCCAAAGCTGGATGTTGCGCCTACGTGCGCAACGACATTATTTGCTCTCGTGCCCACGACCTTGACTCTTCAGAATCTTCCACCATCTGGCTAAGACTTCATTGTCATTCTCCATCTATCACCTCGACACAATCTTCCAGACACCTATCCCCTATTCTTCGACAACACTCACCTGTCACCTTCTTCAACACTAAATATCCTCGGTCTATCCTTAACTCAAAATCTCAACTGAAAACTTCATATCTCCTCTCTCGCTAAATCAACTTCCTCGAGGTTGGGCGTTCTGTATCGTCTCCATCAGTTCTTCTCCCCCGCACAGTTGCTATCCATATACAGGGGCCTTGTCCGCCCTCGTATGGAGTATGCATCTCACGTGTGTGTGTGTGTGTGGGGGGGGGGGGGGGGGTCCACTCACATAGCTCTTCTGGAAAGAGTGGAATCTAAGGCTCTTCGTCTCATCAGCTCTCCTCCTCCTACTGATATTCATCTACCTCTAAAATTCCGTCGCGATGTTGCCTCTCTTTCTATCTTCTATCGCTATTTCCACGCTGACTGCTCTTCTGAACTTGCTAACTGCATGCCTCCCCCCCTCCCGCGGCCCCGCTGCACACGACTTTCTACTCATGCTCATCACTATAATGTCCAAACCCCATATGCAAGAGTTAACCAGCATCTTTTCCTTACCTCTAACACTTCTGCTTACTCTGTCAAACTGTTCTCTCTGTTGGGCTCCTCCGATCACAACCTTATTTCTGTATCCTGTCTTATCGCTCTTGTACACCCTCTGGACCCACCGAAGAGGCGATGCTTTTGGCATTTTGCTTCAGCTCGGTGGGACGACCTGAGGATGTACTTTTCCGATTTCCCGAGGAATGATTGCTGCCTCCAGGAGAGAGACCCCTCTGTGTGTGCCCAGCGCATCACAGAGGTGATTGTCTCTGGAATGGAGGCACACATTCCACGTACATTCTCTACTCTTCATGCTAAAAAGCCTTGGTTTAATCACGCTTGTTCTCGTGCTATCAAAGATAGAGAGGCAGCTCACAAAAGGTACCAGAACCTTCGCACTCCTGCTAACCATGAATTTTATATTTCTGCCCGGAATCGTGCCAACTCTATTCTTCGACTTACCAAAAGCCCTATCATTCATAGAAAATGTCAAAACCTTGCTTTTTCTAATTCTTCCAGAGATTTCTGGCACTTAGCCAAAATTATCTCCTCCAATTTCACTTCTTCATGTTTCCCTCCTCTCCTTAACCCTGACAGCAGCACCGCCGTCTCATCTATATATAAGGCTGAACTCTTCACTCAAACTTTCTATAATAACTCCACTCCAGACGGGCATATTTCTCCTACGCATCCCCCCTCTGACCCCTTTATACCTATTATTATTATTCTTAAGAGTGATTTTTTCTATCCCCTCTTATGCCTCAACTCTCAGAAGGCTTATGGACCTGATGGACTGCCTCCTATTGTCCTTAAAAACTGTACTTCCGTGCTGACACCCTGCCTGGTCAAACTCTTTCGCCTCTGCCTATCAACATCTACCTTTCCTGTTGGAAGTACGCCTTCATACAGCCTGTGCCTAAGAAGGGTGACCGTTTCCATCCCTCAAACTACCGCCCTATAGCTTTCATTTGCTGTCTATCTAAAACTTTTGAATCAATCGTTAACCGGAAGATTCAAAAGCACCTTTCCACGTCTGACCTTCTATTTGATCGACAGTATTGGCTCAGCAAAGAGCGTTCAACTGGCGATCTTCTTACCCTCTTAACTAACTTTTGGTCATTCTCTCTTAGCCGTTCCTGTGAAACTTTCTCAGTTGCGCTAGACATATCGAAAACCTTTGATAGGGTCTGGCACAGATCTTTGCTTTCCATACTACCCTCCTACGGTTTCTATCCTTCCCTCTGTACCTTTATCTCCAGTTTCCTCTTTGACCGATCTATCACTGCTGTAGTAGACGGTCACTGTTTTTCCCCTAAACCTATCATCAGTGGTGTTCCTTAGGGCTCTGTTCTATATCTCCCACTATCTTTCTGTTGTTTATTGCTGATCTTCTGTCCTATCAATTCTTACGCCGATGACTTTACCCTGCATTTCTCAACTTTTTATGATAGAAGGCCAACCCAACAGGAACTATACGATTCCAGGCTGGAGGCTGCAGAACGCTTATCCTCAGACCTTACTATCATTTCTGAGTGGGGCAAGAAAAACCTGGTGTCCTTCAACGCCTCAAAAACTCAATTTCTTCACCTATCAACTCGACACAATCTTCCAAACACCTATCCCCTATTCTTCGACAACACTCAGCTGTCACCTTCTCCTACACTAAACATCCTCGGTCTATCCTTAACTCAAAATCTCAACTGGAAACTCCATATCTCCTTTCTCACTAAATCAGATTCCTTGATGTTGGGCGTTCTGTATTGTCTCCGCCAGTTTTTCTACCCCGCACATATGCTGTCCATATACAGGGGCCTTGTCCGCCCTCGTATGGAGTATGCATCACATGTGTGGGGGGGCTCCACTCACACAGCTCTCTTGGACAAAGTAGAGTCAAAGGCTCTTCGTCTCATCAACTCCCCTCCTCATACTGACCGTCTTCTACCTCAAATTCCGCTGCCATATTGCCTCTCTTTCTATCTTCTATCGATATTTTCATGCGGACTGCCCCTCTGAACTTGCTAACTGCTTGCCTCCCCACCTCCCGCGGCCCCCCTGCAATCGACGTTCTACTCCAGCTCATCCACATACTGTCCAAACCCTATATGCAAGAGTTAACCAGCATCTTTACTCTTTCATCCCTTACACTGGTAAACTCTAGAACTGCCTTCCTTCGTTTGTATTTCCTCCTGCCTATGACTGGACCTCCTTCAAAAGGAGTGTATCAAGACATCTCTCTACCCGAAATTGACCTCTCTTTTGGCGTCTATTTACTTTTTGTTGCCCTCGATCCGTCTCCTTTGTTGTAAAATAATAATAATAGATGGTGGTGAGTGACTTGAGTATTTGCTGCTTGAGTTCCTTGGGCAACATGGGTGATAAGTCGCCGGGTCCGGTTGACTTGTTTTTCTTTAGCCTGTCTAGGTATTTTTGCACGTCCCGTTCTTCAACTGAACCAATTTCTAGGGGGGTGTTCTCGACCGTGAACACAGACGCGAAGTTCTTGTTCAGGATTTCGACTATGTATCTGCTATCTTGCGTTAGGGCGCCGCTTTCATCTTTAAGGGGACCGATGTTGCTTTTCGACTTTTTTTTTTAATCTTTTATATGTGAAAAAAAAAAATCGGATTATATTTGGATTCGCATGCTATTTGCTTCTCGTAGTCTCGCTTGCATTGGCGAATGAAGGTTCTGCAAGCTCTGAGGCTGTGGTGGTATTGTTCACGTGCTTTATCAGTGTTTTTTCCTTCAACACGTAATATTTTCTTATCTTTAAATTTATTGCCCTTCTTACTTGGGTAGCACTCCATGGTGAATTTACGCCATTGTTTGTTCTCTTAGTCTTCATGGGAACTATTGTCCTCTCCACTTCGAGGAGTTTATTCTTGATGATATTCCACGCGTCGTCTACAAGGGCGAAGTCTAGGTGTTCCCACGTAGCTTGAGGTAACTCTATCGCTGCGCATGGCGAGGAAGTGACTATCCCCTCATGCGCACTCTGGCAGCCCAGCGGGGGGAGGGGGGTCTCTTTTAACCTCGGTATCTCAAAAACTATTCATCACAGCTAAAACTTAAAAGCACCATTGGAAAGAGGAGGCCATGATCTATAGGATTCGGTTTGGTATGCCTCTCCTTAAATAATCCTAATCAACACAGGTGTTTCTATTTTCATCACCTTCCCTACTCCTCTTTCTCCGCCCAAACCCATATTTCCTCCTCCGCCTCCTCCTTTAACTATTTCCTCCTCCTCCTCCTCCTCTAAGTATTTCCTCCTCCTCCTCCTCCTCCTCCTTTAACTAAACAAGCCTCTCTGCCGTCCAACTAATTACCCCCGCGAGACTCGACCCGACCCCTACCTAACTCCTTCCAGGTGTTCAATTGAACTCCTCCCTGGTATTCAGTAAGCCATCCACGAGGTTTCTAAATATATCTTAACTAAAGTTTCTTGCTACAGAAAAAAAGAAAAAAGGAATTGTAACCATGCCCAAATATTTCACTTGCGGGAATTGTTCGCAGAAATTTGCCGCGATCCACTTCCAACTCGGCGAGTCTAAATGTAAATATTGTTTCTTGGACTCGCGTATCCAAGCACTTAGCTCGATAAACGATGAGCTGAAACGCTCAAATGCACTGATATGAGAAGTTGTGACGTCGTTCCCCACCCTTCCCACTCCAGCTTCCTCCTCCTCAAACTCATATTCTGACGTTCTGACCCAATTACATACCTCCTCCTCCGCCTCGCCTGAACCCGCCTCCATCCTTACTATTCCTTCCGCCCCATCCACCTCCCTTCCTACCTCATCCACTCCCACTCCCTATTCTCCCTTCACCACCCTTGACTCCTCCCCTATCCTCATCACCACTCCATCTTCCCCTTCCACTTCCAACACGATCTCCTCTGCCTCGCCTCAACCACCCCACTCCTCTGCCACGCCTTAACCCGCCGCCACCCTTACCATTCGTTCCACCCCGTCCACATCCCTTCCTACCTCATCCACCTCCATCCACAGTACCACTCCCCCTTCTCCCGCTCTCCTTTCCTCTCCCTCCAACACCCATGACTCCTCCCCTATCCTCATCACCACTTCATCCTCCACTTCCACCTCCAACACGAACTCAACCTCCTCCTCCTCCTCCACTTCTGATACCACATCTCCCTCCATCCACACCTCACCCTCCACCCTTCCCCAACCACCCACTACTATCACCATCACCACTTCCAAACCCACCTTCGCCCGCGCTCCCTCTTGTACCTCACGCCCTTCCAAAAGAAATCACAAGACCATTCTCCCAGCTCTCACTTGTACGAACCAGACGCTATTTCTTGGCATGGGCAAACTGACTACTAGAGTTAACTTAGTTGGCGATAGTGTGGTGAGAGGCCAAATTACGGAGTTTTGCGGTCGGAATACGTTGACACAGCAGCGTTTCTGTATCCCCGGAGCCAAACTGGACGATATTGAATCAGCTGTCGATGCAGTTTCAGTAAATGCGAAGGATGACACAGTGTATCTGATCCATGCGGGAACCAACGACCTTCAGTCAACTCAATCTCAGGACCTGTTATCAAAATACCGTCAAGTCATTCGGAAATACAAGACCAAGTCCCCTCACATCATCGTCTCTGGGATTCTACCGAGAGTCAATACGCTCGCCGGATACAACAACAGTAAAGCGTACGGCGTCAACACTAGTCTAAAGCAGTTATGTAACGATGAAGGCGTATGGTTCACGAACGCATGGCATCACTTCAACCAGCGCCCAGATTTGTTTTGGGAGGATGGACTCCACCTGAACGAGGTTGGTTCGGCGCGGCTAGGAAGGCTCCTGAACGAGGCAGTTGAAAGATTCTCGAAAAGCTATTAAAAAAACTGCAGGCGAGGGCAAGGCAAAGGCAACTCTTGATCAACCGAACCGTAGCGTCGATGCGGCATGCAAGAAACTGTGTAACCAACGACGCCTCCGACAAGTGAACTCATACAACACGACGCGGCCAAACCAGGAGTCACATTTCCATTTTGTACACAAATGCACGCAATCTATTACCCAAAAAGGACGAAATTAGGGCGTATATTGCAACTGAGAAACCAGATGTGGTAGCCATCACAGAGACTTGGGCCAACTCTGCACATCTAGTATTTGAACTGTCATTTCCCGGGTACGAAAGCTTCCAAAAAAATCGAATGCACAAGAAAGGAGGAGTAATTTGCTACGTATAAAGTACGCTCCCTGCCATAAAAACAGACAAACAGGGCGCAGAGAATTACGATTCCGTCTATGTGGAAATAACTGCGAATAATAAGAAACTAACACTTGCGACCGTATACAGGCCTCCAAAACAACAGGCAGCAGACGATACTGCCCTGTACGAAGACCTTCACTCTTTAACACAAAGTAAAGAAGCAGTAATAATTGGGGACTTCAATTACCCTAACATTGACTGGGGACAATTGACTGGAGATCAAGAGGGTAACAGACTTATAGAAATGGTGGAGGATTCGTTCCTCACTCAAGTTCCTCACTTCAAGAGAAAACAATCTGCTGGATCTGGTATTAGTAAGCGACCCGATCTCATTCGCGACTGTGAAGTTGGTGAAAAAATTAACGGTTGCGATCACAACTTAATCCGTTTCAATGTCAACATAAGTCACAAACTCGTAGACAATCCGTCAGTGATACCAGACTACAAAAAAGCAAATTTCAACCTAGCCCATGAGCTGCTTCCCTCTGCGACCTGGGACCAACTTCACCTAACCGACAATACAATCGACAACGTGTGGAACAACTTCAAAGATAAGCTTTTGGGAGTAGAAAAGGCTACAGTGCCTACGAAACCCAGGCGAGTAAATGGTGCCGTAGATCCACCGTGGATGACCAGAGAAATAAAAAGGGCGGTAAACTTAAAAAAAAGGAATTATAACCTAATGAAAGAGAATGACACGGCCGAAGCCCGTACACAGTACCAAAACAGCCTCAGAGCTGGTCGCACCCTTATTCGGAGTAGTAAACGCAACTACGAAAAACAAATAGTGCGTGACATCAAGACAAACTCAAAAAAATTCTTCACATACATCAGATCGAAAAAGAAAGTAAAATCCAATATTGGTCCCCTGACAGACGAGACTGGAGCTGTAACTCAGGACAGCAAACAGATGGCCAGAATCCTCAACAGTAACTTCGCATCCGTATTCACAGTCGAGGACATCGAGACCATGCGCGAGAGCCCTGACCCGCCGAGGTTAATCACGCCCCTGAAAATTGACTCAATATGCGACCAAGAAGTGAAAAAGTATTTGGACAAACTCGACACGAACAAGTCAACAGGACCTGACGGTTTGTCCCCGCGGTTATTAAAAGAGCTTAAACAACAAATACTTCAGCCACTCACTAACATATTCAACTAGTCTGTTCAATTGAACAAGGTCCCGGAAGACTGGAAGATGGCGAACGTAACACCGATTTTCAAAAAAGGAGGCAAAAGCGTTGCATTAAACTACAGGTCCATAAGTTTGACATCAGTGGCAGGAAAAATACTCGAAAAAATTATTAGAGACAAACTTGTTAAGTTTCTAGAAGACAATAATGTAATCTCCGACACCCAACATGGCTTCAGAAACAGGCGCTCCTGCCTAACGAATTTATTAGACTTCTTCCAAGGTATATATAATAACTGGGATGCCCACATCCCCAGTGATGTTATATACCTGGACTTTCAGAAAGCCTTCGACAAGGTACCGCACGAGCGACTCCTTAAAAAACTGCACTCGGCAGGCATTGGAGCCAATCTGATCGCGTGGATAAGAGATTGGCTCACCGACAGAAAACAACGAGTACTACTCAACGGACAGCCTTCCGATTGGCTTCCAGTCACTAGTGGAGTGCCTCAAGGGTTAGTGCTGGGACCCATTATCTTCATCATATATATCAACGACCTCGAATCAGGACTGAAATCCATAATATCGATATTTGCTGATGACACCAAGGTGGGGGGAAAGGCCCTCACAAAGACCGACTGCGAAATCACTCAGAAAGACCTCAATCACATTATCGAATGGTCGGAAAAATGGCAAATGTCCTTTAATGTTGGCAAATGCAAAGTCATGCACATTGGATCAAGAAGTAATAACCACACATACATCATGAATGGGAGACCTCTGCAAGCGATGCTGGAGGAAAGGGACCTTGAAGTCACTATCAGCAGTGACCTGAAACACGCGAATCACTGTAAAAAAGCATACAACAAAGCCAACACTATGGTCGGGTTCATAGCTAGGAACTTCGAGTGTAAAACGCCAGACGTGATGCTATCCTTGTATAATTTCATGGTAAGACCGCACCTTGAGTATGCAGTACAGGTCTGGTCTCCTAATTACAGAAAGGACATTGATTTACAAGAAAGGATGCAACGACGCGCCACGAAGATGATACCAACTTTAAGGGCTCATCCGTACGAGGAATGACTCAAGCGACTCAATCTCTTTACATTGGAGAAAAGACGCCAACGAGGGGATATGATTCAAGTCTTCAAGTATCTGGAAAAAAATCAATAACGTCGATTACTCCAAATCCTTTAAACTGCAAACCAACCTAAGAACTAGAAATAACGGTTTACCCATTCAGTCTAGTCGATGTAACACAGACATCGGAAGGAGTTTCTTTTCAAACCGAGTCATCCGTCACTGGAACAATCTTCCTTCAGAAGTAGTAAATGCGAATATTATCAACTCTTTCAAATATAGAATCGACCGTCACTTCGCTGCGTCGGGAGTAAACTGAATATTGAGGTGCTTTCATCTGCTCCTCAATATCGAGGTGCTTTCATCTGCTCCTCAATGTCGAGGTGCTTTCATCTGCTCCCCAGGCCCCAAGTGGCTGTCGAGCAGATTAAATTACCAAAGCGGGCAACCTCGTAATGAGCCAATAGGCTTTCTGTTGCCTGCATTTCCATGTTTCCATATTTCCTGCGAATCTACATGTACGTTCATGGGTTGTTGCCCGTGAACACTTACGTCAGTGCGTCCGCGACGGTCAGCCATATTGAGGCAACTGCGGACATCTCTTCATAACGTGCTGGCAAGGTAGTATTGCCAACAGCAAAATTTACAACTATTTGGTCAAAGAATCAGTCAGGTGATAAGTGAAACTATGCAAAAATGCTGCTATATTGGACAAGAACATCCACCAGTTAATCGTCTGTAGATTTTCCGCGCTAGGCTGATATGATTTTCCACCAAATTTTGTGGAAAACCCACTCGATTCGCAATCATGTGTTGTAAGAACTAGTGTTGGAACACTCTCATACGCGGGAAATTTGAGTGCGGCTGGAGCCCACAGTGAGCGTTTAGTATCATAAGCAAATGCGCAACCGCTCGCTGCGAGCGTTTAGAAACGACCAAGATTGAAATTAGCTTTTCTGTAATCTGAAATCTTGGATGCGTTTTCTATAAGTTCGTGTTTCGTTATAAGGCTGAATCGCGCGAATTAAGTGGTGATCGCACCCCGTGAGTTTCTCACGGATCCTTCCTTCGCGTACGAGGTCGGAGTCAGTCACTAGTATATTGTTTTCTCGCGTTGGTTGGGTGATAATTTGGATTAGAAATGTGTCTTCTAACATTTCGAGTAGCCTATTACCCTCCTGGTCTCCATCCATTGTGTTCCAGTTGATTTTTGGACCGTTGAAGTCCCCAATAATTACAGACTGCTTGTTTTGAGTTATGGTATGAATTTCCTCATTTCGCTGGTTCGTCAGCTGCTTGTTGCTTAGGAGGTCTATATACGGTACCAATCGTCAGCTTGTTATGTTTGCTAGTTTCTATCTCTATGTAAACGGAGTCATATTTTTTTCCGATTTTTCTTTTTTTTTTTCCCATTGCAGGGCGGGTGCTCTTGACGTAATACGTGACACCGCCTCCTTTTTTGTGAAGTCTCTTCTTGTTGAAACTTTCGTATCCCGGTATCCCAGTACGAAAGTACTTCATCGTTCAGCTATCTACCAAAGTCGTGCCGAGCCAATCTCATTGAGGTAAAGACCGTCAGGACAGAAAAGGTCGGGGTTATCATAGAAATGATCCCACGAGTTTGTAAACGAAACCTCGTCCTGATAGAGGTATTTCAACCTATTGTTTATGTTTGACGCCTTTCTGTGGAAGCCTGTGAAGGCGTTGATTCTCGGCAGAATCCCGGAGACAATGATATGTCGTGACTTTTACTTGTAACGGCGAATCACTCGTCGGTAATTAACAAAAAAATTTCCCCCGTTTGTATCGAATGCACTTCCTTCGTTCCAGATGGAGGGGGAGGAGGAGGGGGAGTAGGAGGAGGATGAGAAGGTGGTGGAGGAGAATTTCGAGGAGGAGGAGGAGGAGAAAGAGGAGGAGGAGGAGGAGGAAGAGGAGGAGGAGGAAGTGGAGGAGGAGGAGGAGGAGGAGGAAAAAGATGAAAAAGGAGAACAATAACAAGAAAATAAAGACGCGGATGAGATAATGCGGAGCCTACATACTAAAGCCTATCTCTCATTCTCCCCCTTCCTCCTCCTTCCTCCCCCTTCATCTATTCACGGGATGTAAGGCCTGGGGGTGACAGGAAGGGTGGAGCGAAGCTTCATGTATCTCACTCGGGAGTCACTCCCTCCTTCCTTCCCATGCCTGTTATGCTTATTTCCCCCCTCTTCCTCCTCCTTCTCTTTTCCAGCCAATTTACTCCTCTCTCCTTCCTCCTTCATCACATCTCTTGCTTCTTTTGTTTTTTTTCTCTACCCCCCTTTTTGGATGTCTTCCTCTGTCCTCCTTCCTCCTCTTCCTCCTCCTCCTCCTCACTGCCATCAGGGTTGAAGTTAAAATTTCAGAAATGGCTCCTTAGTAGTCAACATTTCAAGAACTTTCATATAGACAGATGTTACTTTCCACGAGAGGCTTGGGAGAAGCTTAGTCATGTCAAGCTACATGGGTTTGGTAATGCCTCAGAAAAAGACTATGGGGCATGTGTGTACCTGCGAGTACCTGTGGAGAACAGCTCATATAAGGTGTCATTAGTATCATCAAAGTCGAGAGTTGCACCCATAAAGATAATTACATTGCCAAGACTAGAACTCATGGGATCATGGGATTAGTTAACTTTGTGAAGAATGCCCTTAACCTAGATAACAATGTTAGAGTTATGTGTTGGACATATTCTACTATTGATTCAATGAGGTGTTAGTAAGAAAGAAATATTTGTAGCTAATCGGGTAAAGGAGATCCGAGAGTTAACGCCTCCGAGTTGCTGGCAACATTGTGGAAGTAAGGACAATCCGGCTGACCTGATAACACGGGGTCTGTTGGCGGACAATCTTGTGGATAGTACTCTGTGGTTGTATGATCCTAGTATGTTAACAGAATCCCTATGCCAGAAATAGGAAGGTAACACAGTTGTCACTGATTCGGAAGAAATAACCACAGAAAGTACTGCATGTCTCAATGTACAAGGAGTGCAAGTAAACCCTTTGATAGATTTAGATCAGTACAGTAAATTAAGCAAGGCGTTAAGAGTTACAGCTTATGTCTTAAGGTTTATCAAGAATTGTAATAATAGTCAGAACAAAGTGGAAGGCCCTCTCACTACTGAAGAGATTGATTTGGCTAAATTAAAGTTGTTCTATTGCATCAAAAGAGAAGTGTTTTCTGCAGAAATAAAGGCACTTTTGAGTAACAAAGCTATTCCTCAATGGTGTAAATTTAGCAAACTTGATCCATTCATAGATGATAAGGGATTATTGAGGATTAAGGGCCGTCTTGAGTTTTCAAACTTAGACTATGACACTAAACATCCTGTCATAATTCCCAAGGGTCAAGTTGCTAAGTTGTTGATGAGATTTCAGCACAAGTTTTTGAAACATGAAGGTGTTGCTACTGTAAGTTCTTCCCTACGGAATAACTTTTGGATTATAGAAATGAGGAGTTTAGCAAAGACAGTAATGAAGGAATGTTTAAGTTGTCGTTGGCATGATTCCAAACCTTGCAGTCAACCTGTGGCTCCATTACCCAGAGAAAGAGTAAGGTCTGCTCCACCCTTTAATGTAACAGGCTTAGATTATGCAGGCCCTCTCTTTTGTGCTGATTGTCCTGGTAAGAAATTTTATGTATTGTTGTTCACTTGAGGTGTTGTAAGAGCCATTCACTTCGAGCTTACAGTCTCTATCCTTGTCTGACTGCATATTGGCTAAAAGAAGATTTGTTGCTAGGATAAGTTTACCTAGTGTCATGTATTCAGATAATGCAAAGACTTTTGTAGCTGCCAGGTTTGAAGTACAAAAGGTGTATGGCCACCTGGCCCCCAAATGGAACTTTATTTTCCCTCGTGCTCCTTGGTGGGGTGGCTGGTGGGAGAGGCTCATTAGATCAGTTAAGCTTGCTTTGAGAAAGACACTAAATCTGAACTATGTAAGTAAGAGTGAATAAGAAATTATACTAGTAGAAATAGAGTCATGTATTGATTCTAGACCCTTGACCTATGTGAGTGAAGACCCTGATTCCATTCACTATCTCACTCCCTCACATTTCATCCTAGGAAGAGGCCCACACTGCAAATCCTTAGTAAATCTAGAGCCATGTAAGGTAACTTCCAGGGACTTGAATGAAAGGGAAGTGGTAAGAGACCAGAAGCTAGAACATTTTTGGAAACTTTGGAGTAACAGTTATATAACTAATTTGCCTCAAGTTGTCAAGGGATTCATTAAGAAATGTCATTTGTCTAAGGGTGACCTTGTGTTGATTAAAGAGGATAACATCCCTAGTTTGAAGTGGCCTCTTGGAGTTGTTGTTGATGCTTTTAAAGGTAAAGATGGACTTGTAAAAAGTGTAAAGGTCAAAACTAAGAAAGGGGAGATGACTAGACCTATTCAAAGATTATATAATCTAGAAGTAGGTAGATCTGAGAATTTGATTACCTCTGATGCATCCTGTGATGATCTTGATAAAGATGTATGCGATATGAATCCTAAAATGCCTTTGAATACTGTAAGTGATGATGCTGTGATTCCTAAGTCTAGGTCTGGTAGAGTAATCAAGGCCCCAACTAAGTTAGAAATATAAACTCACTGAGTGAGTCATACAGTTGTGTATGTCAACCAAAAGAAGGGATGTGATTATTAGTTTTGTGAAACTACATTATTATTTTCCAATAGTGATTTGTTCTGCCCAGTATAAGTTAGGCAAGACATTAGATAAGAAAGTCTAAGTTGTGTAGGTGGCTTCATCGCCCCCTATTGCCGGGAGGACGTTGGATTTAGAACGGTGTTCTTGTGTACATTCACTTAAGTTTAGTTTTTTTTATAGTGTACTACCTGAAATAGCACTACCGTTTTATTTCATACTCTAAGTTCCAGTATTTTTCAGTTAAATGTGTTTCCACCTATTGGTTTTGTTTGAAGTAAGGATTAAAGTATAGGTACTTTAATAGTTAATATTTACACAGTTATCATATTTATATGTATGTATTTAGCAAGTGATTTAAGTGATGTATGTGTTATTGTGATTATTGAAGAATTAAGTTCCTTTAATAAAATTAGAGGCCGACAGCTACAAATGGCGTATGACTGCCCCGGGAACTCTCCTCTATTCTTTCAACTCGCTGCACGATGTGGGCTTAAGGATCCCCCACAATGATGTTTTTGTACACTTTCTCGCTTTCATCTGTATGTCCTCTGGTTTTCTATCTCATGTCTTTCGTCTCTCCTCCTCGAAATTTATTTCCTTAAACAAAACCGCTGACTCAGTCGAGAAATATGCTTAATAATACACCAGTAAGGATCGATTGTTACTGGATGCCTGATTATAACCACTATTCTATCAACTTGATAGAAGCGTGGAGAAAAGCAACTCGAGCTGCTGGGGTTCCTCTACAGTGATTTTGTTTTGCAGGAAAAATAAGAATGCGGGCAATGCTTTAATTTGTCCTATATTTTCATACAAAAGTACTGTGATATGATTTTTTTTTACACCTAGGAGGCAACTCAAGGGCAACGAAAAGAAAGTATTGAAAAAAAGCTCGCTAATTGCTGATCCCACAAAAGATAAAAGTCAAGAGTAATGGCCAAAAGAGAGGTCAATTTTGGGTGGAGAAAAGTCTTGATACACTCCTCATGAAAGAGGTCATGTCATAGGCAGGAGGAAATATAAAGGGAGGTTGTTTCAGAGTTTACCATTATATGGGATGAAAGAGGGAAGATGCTGGTTAACTCATGCATAAGGGGTTTGGATACTAGAGGGATAAGTTAGAATAGAAAGTCGAGTGCAGCGGAGCCGCGGGAGGGGAGGAGACATGCATTTACCAAGTTCAGAAGAGCAGTCAGCATGAAAATAACGATAAAAGATGGTAAGAGATGCAACATGGCAGCGGAATATAAAAGGTAGAAGACTGTCAGTATAAGAAGGCGAGTTGATGGGACGAAGAGCTGTCCATGCATACTCCACACGAAGGCAAACAAGACCCCTGTATAATAGCATCTGGAGAGGAGAAAATAACAGGTGGAGACGATACAGAACGCCCAACCTCGAGGAAGCCGATTTAATAAGAGAGGAGATGTAAAGTTTCCAGTTGAGATTTTGAGCTAAGGATTGACGGAGGATGGTTAGTGTAGAAGAAGGTGACAGGTGGGTATTGTCGAAGAATAGGGGAGAAGTGTTTGGAAGACTGTGTCGAGTGGATAGGTGGTGAACTTGAGGTTTTTGGGTCGTTGAAGGACAGCAAGTTCTTGAAACAATCGGAAATGATAGTAAGGTCTGAGGTTAAGCGTTCTGCAACCTCCAGCATGGAATCCTATAGTTCTTGTTGGGTGGGTCATCTATCAAAAGAAGTTGCATAATGCAGTGTAGATTCATCAGCATAAGAATGGATAGGGCAGTTCGTTTTTGGAAAGAAGATCGCCAATGAACTGAAAAAGAGTGGGAGATAGAATATGGCCCTGCGGGACACAACTGTAGATAGGTTTATGGGAAGAACAGTGACCATTTACCAAAGCGGAGATAGATCGACCAGAAAGAAAACACGAGATAAAGGAACAGAGAGAAGGTTATAATCCGGAAGAGGCTAGTTTGGAATGCAAAGATTTGTGCCAGACCATCTCAAAGGTTTTTGATATATCTAGTGCAACATTAAAAGTTTCACCGAAACGGCTAAGAGAGGATGACAAAGACTCAGTTAGGAAGGCAAGAAGATCACCAGTAGAACGCCCCTTGTGGAACTCATACTGGCGATCGGAAAGTAGATTAGAAGTGGATAGATGTTTAAGAATTTTGCGGTTAAAGATTGATCCAAAAGCTTCAGATTGACAAGAAAGTAAAGGTATAGGACGGTAGTTTGATGGATTGGAACGATCACCCTTCTTAGGCACAAACTGTATGTAGGCGTACTTCCAGCAGGAAAGAAAGGTAGATGTTGACAGGCAGAGACGAAAGAGTTTGACCAGGCAGGGTGTCAGCACGGAGGGACAGTTCTTAAGGACAATATGAGGCACTAAATTAGGTCCATAAGCCTTCTGAGGCTTGAGGCCAAAGAGGACATAGAAAACATAATTCTAAAAAGTTTTAATAACAGGCATAAAGTGGTCAAAGGGAGGATAAGTAGGAGGAGTATGTCCTGAATCGTCCAGCGTGGAGATGTCAGAGAAAGTTTGAGAGAAGAGTTCAGCCTTAGAGATAGATGAGACGTCGATACAGTCGTCAGGAGTAAGGAGATGAGGGAAATATGGAGTGAAATTGGAGGATATATCTTTGGCTAGGTGCCAGAAGTCCCTGAAAGAATTAGAAACAGCAAGGTTGCGGCACTTTTTTTTATGAAAGAGTTTTTGCTAAATCTGAGAATATATTTGGCTCGATTCCCGGAGGAAATGTAAAAATCATGATTAGCTGGAGTGCGAAGGCTCTGGTATATTTTTGTGACCCGCCTTCAATAGCACGAGCACAAGCATGATTGAACCAAGGCTGTTTAGCATGAGGAGTAGAGACAGGACGTGGAATGTGTGCCTCCATTCCAGAGACAATCACCTCTGTGAAGTGAACAACTGGGGCCACACAGAGGGGTCTCTCTCTTGAAAGCAGTAATCATTACACGGGAAATCGGAAAAGTAAAATCTCAGGTCGTCCCACCGAGCTGAAGCAAAATGCCAAAAGCATCGGCGCATCATTGGGTCCAGATGATGATGATTATTGGGGCGTTTGGTCTTGGCGCCGCAACTGCAGGGTCATGTGGCACCGAATATAAAACTAAATAAACTGTACTTTCAAATTATAACAAACACTAAGTAATTAAAAACAAGATAAAAAAAGGACTTAATAAATGGTCAATAAAACATATAGGAAGTTGAGGACGCCAGCCTCGTCATGTCCTGTGGAAAGTGCCTTCTTCCCTAGCACCAGAGAGAGAGAGAAACTCCCATCTCTGCCCCGACACCGGGCGGATACCACTCTAGCAGGTCCCCCAGACTGGGGCACTCGACCAGCAAGTACCGAACAGTCAGGGGGCCCAAGCAGTCATCACAGTAGGGCTGAACTCTCCGGGACATGAGAAAGCCATGTGTGTATCTAGTGTGACCCACCTTAAGGCAGGCCAGGACACTCTCCCCCATACGACTTCTTGTATGGGAATACGACCAGGGACGCACAGCCCTGGTTCTAACTTCCCCCATCTTTGTCGTGGCAATCTTAGCATCCCACCTGCGCTGACACACCCTCTGAAGTGCAGACCGCACGGTGGGATGCAAGTCCCTAAATGGAAGAGCGCACTGTGAGGAGGGATGGCGAGAAGCACCACCTCATCGGCCTCCTCATTACTACGCTCATAGACGTGGGCGGGTACACAACATAAATTGATTTGATGGTCCGCCTTTTGGCTAGAACCAGCCAGCTAAAAACTCCTAAAACTATAGGGTGGGTTCTCCTAAAATCATTCATTGCGGACTGGGCTGCCTGTGAGTCAGAGTAGACAATAAAAGTACCGACGGGCAAAGTGAAGATGGTGTGAAATGCTAAAAGAATGCCAGATAGTTCTGAGGTATAAATGGAGGCTATATCAGGCAAAGTTCCAGAACAGGAAAAGTCTAGAAAGACATCTCCAAATCCAACGCCAGCATCGGATTTGGAGCCGTCCGTGTATACTGGTACAGATGTGGCGTGACAAAAACAACTGTCGAGCAGTTCCCACTGAGATACTTGCTTTGTTGAAATTGAAGTACCGGCAGAAATGTGTATTTGGGAACTCCCACGGTGTAATGGGGGGCATCTGATAGACTGCTATTGGGAAGTATGGTAGTAATAGGTCCCCAAGGACATTCCGGACACGGAATTCAAAGGGGCGAGGTAGGAGAGGTTTGTTTATGTATCTTATGTATAGATTTGTGTCTAAGGCAGTGGTGTAGGCAGGGTTGTTAGGTTGGCATTGTAGTCTGTACCATTATTTAACTAGAAGTCTATATCGATGCAAGTCCAGGGGTGGCACTCCAGCGTCAACTAGAAGACTAACTCTTGATATTTGGGATGATCTAAAGGCACCTGTTGACAGTCGGACTGCAGCGTGATGGACTGAATCAAGTGTCCGGAGGCGGGCGGTTGTTGCCGATGTGTATACTTCACAGCCGTAGGACAGTATCGACCAGATAAATGCCTGGTAAAGGTGTAGGAGCACTGTGCAGTCAGCGCCCTATGAGGTGCATGACAGATCATGAAAGTGATCGAGCGATCGCATTCACTTTGTGTATAAGGCTTTTTTGTGTGGAAGCCATGTGAGGCGCCTGTCAAAGACGAGTCCCAGGAATTGTTCTTCCACAACAGGTATACGTGAGCCGCACATGGTGAGATCAGGGTCTGAATGGTGGCCTCTCAGGCGATAAAAGTGCATGAGAACCGACTTGGAAGGTGAGAATCGGAAGCCATGTTCTTCCGCCCATCTGGATGTCCTGTCGATGGCATGTTGCAGTCTTCGCTCTGCGGTGGATATCCGAGACGCCGAGTACCCGATTGCCAGGTTGTCAACATAGAGGAAGGACGACACCCCTCAGGGATTGATTTTGTAATACCATTTATGGCAACGACAAAGAGGGTGACACTCAGGACGCTTCCTTGGGGAACTCTTTCCTGCTGTTCGTAGGATAGTGAGTAGGACGTACTAACTCTGACTCGGAAAGTCCGTTGTCCAATAAATCCCTTAATAAACTTTGCCATCCGTCCACTCACACCAAATTCATGAAGCTGCTTTTGTATACTATATCTTCATATCGTGTCGTATGCCTTCTCGAGGTCAAAGAAGACGCACACCATGTGTTGTCTGTCTGCAAACGAGCGGCAGATAGCTGACTCAAGACGTACGATGGCGTGTACTGTTGATCTCATCTTCCGAAATCCTGAATGGTAAGGAGACAGATGACCATTGCTCTCTAGATGGTGTGTTAGGGGAAAGTTTACCATTTTCTCCAGGAGTTTGCATAGGCAGGGTGTTAGATCAATGGGTCGGTAGTGTAAAGGCAGTGTACCATCCTCCCCAGGTTTAGGGATGGGAAGTACAATGGCTTTGCGCCATCCACTTGGTATGATGCCAGTCTACCAGACTTTGTTGTATATTTATTATTATTATTATTATATGAATCAATGAAGGTGACCCGCCGGAAAGCACGAATGCTATAATCCAAAAGGCCCGGCGGGCGACACTTCACCGATATCGGGAAATAAAGAATGAAGAAGAAAGCAAAGAATAGGAAGAATGAGAAAAATCTAGTAGGTAGCGAACTAAAAGAGAAGAAAGGCATTCACATGTATTTTAAATGTTTCACAATTACTAGAATTAATAATCACATTAGGAAGTGTATCCCACAGTTTGACGGTCGCTGGGATGAAACACCGGGAAAATTGTGATGTATTACATCGGTCGACAGACAAGGAACGGTCATTTATCCCCAAGGAGTGTCGTGTAGCACGTGATGGTTGTGAGAGAGCAGGCAACCGACGGTGCAATGGATGGTCGATATTAGACATAATTTTGAAAAAAAAATAAGACAATGATCCCACCAAGCGACGATGCCGAAGATTAATTTCGAGATTCGGAAGATGAAATTTGATCTGGTTGAACACTCTATCCAACAGCTTTAAATGAGACTCAGCTGCAAAAATCCAAACGGGATGACTGTACTCGAAATGAGGCAGTATGAAAGAGTAAATACATTTTTTTACAACATCATCAGAGGGATAAAGCTGACTGCACTTACGCAACAAACCAACTTTTTGTGAGACTGCCGACGCAAGTGAACGCAGGTGCAACTCAAAAGTGAGTTTGGGATCAAGGGTCACTCCGAGCAACTTCAGTGAGGAACAATTAGGGATCGGTATTCCAATGACCGCAATATCAGGGTGAGGAGGAAAGGGAGTCCTTGACCTGCTAAGAACCAAACTGTGGGATTTACTCCGGTTCAGCTTCATACCCCACCGACCACACCAAGACAGAATCCTAGACACATCGCGAGAGAGAGCATTGGCAATTCTCTGTCTATCCTGAGGGGAAGGAATTACTGCATATTTAGAGGTGTCGTCAGCATATGCAACCATATTAGACTTGATTGCACACCGAACTGACTAGAAAGTAATAATTTGTTTGTGTCTGAAAAACGAGTGAGACGCTTGGCCAGCAAGCGCTCAAAGATCTTAGACAAGACCGTAATCACCGGGGCGAATAGAGAGTGAGGATCCTTTAGGTATCGGGGTAACATTAGCAGTACGCTAGCATACTGGAAAAGAACCTTTACGTAACAAAGCTCTAAAAATAACTGCCAGTTTTGGAGCCAATTGAGACGCTGTCTTTTTGTAAAACAGAGGCAAGAATCCCACAGGATCATAACCGCCGAATGAGTCCAACTTATTAAGGTATCTTAATATTTCTGATGACTTAAAGGCAATAGCGCTTAATTTTACATTCTGGGGACAGGACGGAGGCAGGTCCAATACTTCATTACATTGTTTTGAATTAACAGTAGAAGCCAAAAGATTCTTTATCCCTCGAACTATGGCACACTGAACCATCTGTGCAGGACAGAGGAGGTAGGCTTGAATCCACAGAGCTTAAGAGCTGACCACCATGAATGTGGCTGGGAGGTCCCAATCAGAGCATTTTTAAGGTGTTCATTGTACTCATCCTCAGCATTAGAATATATACGGTGGGCTGCAGAACGGAGACTAACATAACTCTCCCAAGTCTCGTGTAAGCTCAGTCGAGACCATTCACAGTAGGCAACTTGCTTTTCATGATGGGCTCGTTTGCAGTCGTCATTAAACCAGGCTTTGTCCTTACGACGACTACGAATATTTTAGAGAGAATTTTGCTTTCGCTTATCTCAACTAACACACTGTTAAGGGTATCGACTGGACTATCAGCCTGATAAACTTCCCGCCAGACAATGTTACTGCAATCGGCAATGACACCGGCCCAGTTGGCACGTGACTTCAAGTATACTTTGCGCGAGAGTGGCTCATCTGAAATTGTAAAAGAGGTTTGAATATTAATAGACAAGTCAGAGTGGCCTGTACTGCCAAGGGGAGGGACTACCTGTACAGACACCGCTGAGGGGTATCGGTTAGAAGAAGATCTAGGCAATTACCCGAAGTGTGAGTTGGACTTTGAACAAGTTGGTCACAACCGGCGAGATTAGTGAATTCCAGGGCGGCGCGACCGTGTTGATTAGTTGGTGAAATTGAATTTAACCATGGCTGATGATGCGCATATGTAGCAACGGGGTCATGGAGGTTGGACTAAGGTGTCTGATCATGGCATATGGGATATTATCGGGGCCCGGCGATGTATCGTTGCAGCGGGAAAGAGCTGATTATAGTTCCCGCACGGATAATGGAACGTTGTATATTTCTGAGTTGAGATATGAAAAGTCTAGCTGGCGTCTCTCCTGTTCTCCTATGTGCCGGGGTACTTCGGGAGGTCTTGAGTCCCGCTGAGACACAGCAGCAAATGCACTGGTTATGACGTCTGCGACAGTGACGTCTGATGATTTTAAGTGCAGGTGGTGGGCTTGATGGAAACCTTCCTGCTATTTTTTGTACCCTTTCTCACACCTATGTAATTTGCGTCTGAGTTAAGTAAGGATACATACCTGGCAAACGTCGTACTTCTTTCAGTGCCCGGTGAGCTTGTGCTCGTGCTTTCTTGTAGGCGATGTGGTTGAACTCTGTCCTCTGCCTCTTGTAGCGGTTGAAGGCCCGGCGTCGGCAAGCCACTGAATGCTTGCACTCGTCAGACCACCATGGCACAGGACGAGGTAATGTATTTCCCGTTGTTTGTGGGATTGTAAATTTTCCCGCGCGGTGAATATGCGCCATATAAAAAAAGATAAAAGCATCATCGGTTGTCTCAAAATCATCAATTGTTGTCTCCGTGTGAGTTATGGTCCGAAAAAGCTCCCAGTCTGCTCGATCTAATTTCCAACGTAGTAATCGAGGTGATGGTTGGAAAGTGGGATGGGAGATGAAGATGGGGTAGTGGTCGTTGCCATGTAGATCCTCTGATATTTCCCACCTGAAGTCCAGGTATGCATCGGGGGAACTGAGTGAGAGGTCAATAATTGACCGTGTGTCTGTTTGCATACGGTAGTGTTTTGCACGACCGGTGTTCAGTATGCAGAGGTCTAGGTCTATTATTACAGATTCAACAGCGACTCCTCTTGGGTTGCTTGTGATATCATCCCATAGTGTAAGGCGACTGTTGAAGTCCCCAACTGTTAAGAAGGGTGAGGGCAACTGGCGAACCAGTGTCAGGAGGTCTTGCCGATTGACTGGTGTACTGGGTGGGAGATACAGGGAGCATATAGTGTAGGTACGTGCTTCGTGGATTTGAGAAGCAGCGGCCTGCAATGGAGTGTTAAAGGGATGGCGGAGTAGGTGCTATGTCTTTGGATATGAAGAGACACGTACCTCACAAAGGAACACAAAGAAACACAAAGAAAGAACAAACAACAGCAGACCTGCTGGTCCTTACGAGGCTGTATGTGACAGGCAACACTAACTATCTAATCAAAGGTGGAAGATGAAGGACAGCAAAGGCGAAGGCTCCTCCCCAGCCCCCCAGCCCTCCAGCCTAAGCTGGCGGGAAAGGAAAAAGAACCATGCAGCATGGAAAAACTGCATGGAAATTATGTAGGAAAGAGGAAAGAACTACCATTACTGCTACCACTAACCGGGCGATAAACGCGGAAAAGGAAGGAGCTTGTGTGGGATCAGCTGTCTGGTATATGACACTGTAATTGAGAGGGGGAAGATGGGCGTATGCACCTAACAGTGTCTCTTGGAGACATAGACACTGTGGCTGGAAGTCTTTAATTAGGAGCTGGAGTTCTTCCCAGCTTCCTGGCAACCCACGGCAGTTCCACTGTATGAGACTGAATTTCAATTTTGTTTTTGCAGGGCGCCCCTGGAGAGGGACCCCCTGTTTTAACACAGGGATTTCGCAGGAGGGTTGGCCCCAGCTTGAGTGTGTTGTTTCTCGGCCCAATGACAGATGTGAAAGGCCGGTGGCTTCCTCACCCTGCCCCCTAATCTTCCGTCACTCCGACGAATCGGAAAAGGGAGACATGGGTGGAGCCTCCGGCACAATACTGTGCGGAGGCGGAGAACACGGGCGCCGGCAGAACCGCACCGTGACCTTGGGCAGCAGCGGTCACCGGCTGAGGGTCGGCCGGGGCCACTGGTGCAGGCGTGGCGGCTGCAGCCGGCACCTGGGATTCCTCCAGCGACCCAGAAGCGGGCGCTAGAGAAGGCACTTTAGCAGGAGGAGTGTCCCCAAGGGACTCATCTCTGCGCCTGCGCTTCTGCTGATGGGGTCCAGGGAGAATGTCCAGGGAGGACACTTTGAGCTATTTTCAAGTGAGGACACTTCAACCAACAAGCTCCCATTCCCTTGTGGCATAATCTTTAGCTGACTATGTACTTTAAAAAATGTCCAGGTCATTTATCGTGCAGCCATCCACAGACTTGACTACAATGTGCTTCTCAAGTGAAACAGGTTCATATATACCAGGCATAACTTTTATTTCTGAACTGGGGAGCCCCCAGGTTTACGTGAACTATTCCGTGGATATTTGTGTCGCACGGACTTGTCTTGAGCAGACCCTCTAAGCCCCTAGGGGGTAGGGACTTCAGAGAGGCGCCACCGGGAGCTGAAAAAGGCTCCAAGGTGGCGATGAGAGAGGACCGTGTGGAGGTATACGGGGACAGGCGGACGTCAGGGAGAGAGACAGGCCGGGGTAGAGTATGCTTACCCATACACTAGTTATTCCTTTTCACTTCCCCACACCCCCACCCACCACGGAGCCCAACAAGGGGAGGCTGGATGTTGGGACCAGACCGCACCCAACAGCCGCAAGATTAATGGGAAAGTATACGCAGCCACTGTCAGGTGTTGAACGGCGGCCGCGGGACCGTTGCGATCGCCCGCCCGACAGTGACCGCTGGACCCTAGCCAACACATGACCAGCCGATTGATTCAGCGGGACCACACTGAGCCACCCGTCTTACAACAACCCTCCCACCAAAGGAGCGTGTTGCCCACCGAGGGGAACTACACCTCGCCCCGCGGTAGACTTAACTCCCAGATGAGAGGGCACGGGGAGTAAACAGGACGCCACGCACAGCAAACACGTGAAGAGACAACAGCCCTGCCCTAAGTGGTAAAAGGGCGGGCGCAGGCTTCATCACTAGTAGGCCTCCTCTTCTAGTGATGAGGGGGTAGCACTTAGTCCACGAGGTCAGCGGACATCAAGCCCTATCGAAGTAGGCAAGCGACCACGGTTGGTAGTGCCGTCGACCTCGCTTCAAGCCCCGTCACCACGACAAGGTGACTCCTCTTCGACAAGGGGTGGGTCCAGAGGCTGTACAGGAGCGATAGGACAGAATACAGAAATAAGATTTTGATCGGAGGAGCCCACGGAGATAACCGTTTGATAGAGTAAGCTAAAGGATTAGAGGTTAGGAAGAGGTCTAGAATGTTGGGAGTATCCCTAACGCGATCGGGAAGACGTGTATGGTGCTGAACCAACTGCTCAAGATCGTTGAGGATAGCAAAGGTACAGGCTTGTTCTCCAGACTGGCCAGTGAAAGAGGACGAAAGCCAAAGCTGGTGGTGAACATTGATATCTCCTAAGACGGAGATTTCAGCGCAGGGAGAGTGAATCAAGGTGTGATTCATTATATTTAAAGTTTTTTTCTGCATGTGTTAGCCTATAGCGCCGGTAAGCTTTCTTCAGGGGCATGGTCGTTGGCCCCAGCTCGTCATGGCGCAGGCAAGTGTTTATAGTGGCGCCATCTATTCTTGGCTCATGCTGCCTTCCGGAGCTCAGTCTTGATTAACTTGGACGGTTTCTTCTTGAATCCGGGTTGATTGGTGATCTTCAGGACAGCATGTGGGTAGTTTTAGGCTACTCGGCGGTGACTAAAAAATCCCAGGTGGTAGCGGCGGATTCGAATCCAAGTCTTCCAGACCGCGGTGAATGCGGGCCCCGCACGCTAACCACTCAGCCACCGTCCCCCTCCATACATAGTTACATAGTTGGTAGAGTTAGGTGAGAGATAAACAGCACATACTTATTTAGAAGTAGAATAACAAATAAGTCTTAACCAGATGATGGAAAATTCAGAAGAGTCAAGGTCGTGGGCACGAGAGCAAGTGATGTCGTTGCAAACGGAGAAGCAACTCCCGCTAACTTATGACCTTTACATTTCAGCCCGGAATCGTGCCAAATCTATTCTCCGACTTACCAAAACTTCTTTTATCAAGAGAAAATGTCAACACCTTGCTTTTTCTAATTCTTCCCGTGACTTCTGGCATCTAGCCAAAAATATCTCCTCCAATTTCACTTCTTCCTCTTTCCCTCCTCTCCTTAACCCTGACGGCAGCACTGCCGTCTCATCTGTCTCTAAGGCTGAAGTCTTCGCTCAAACTTTCTGTAAGAACTCCATCCTGGACGATTCTGGGCATATTCCTCCTACTCATCCCCCTCTGACTCCTTTATGCCTGTTATTAAGATTCTTCCAAATGATGTTTTCTATACCCTCTCTGGCCTCAACTCTCAGAAGGCTTATGGACCTGATGGAGTGCCTCCTATTGTCCTTAAAAACTGTGCTTCCGTGCTGACACCCTGCCTGGTCAAACTCTTTCGTCTCTGCCTATCAACATCTACCTTTCCTTCCTGCTGGAAGTATGCCTTTGTACAGCCTGTGCCTAAGAAGGGTGACCGTTCCAATCCCTCAAACTGCCGCCCTATAGCTTTACTTTCATGTATATCTAAAGCTTTTGAATCAGTCCTTAACCGGAAGATTCAAAAGCACCTTTCCACTTCTAACCTTCTATCTGATCGCCAGTATGGGTTCCGCAAGGTTCGTTCTACTGGTGATCTTCTTGCTCTTTTAACTGACTCTTGGTCATCCTCTCTTACACATTTCGGTGAAACTTTCTCTGTTACGCTAGACATATCGAAAGCCTTCGATAGAGTCTAGCACAAGTCTTTGCTTTCTAAACTGCCCTCTTTCGGATTCTATCCCCCTCTCTGTTCCTTTATCTCCAGTTTCCTTTCCGGCCGTTCTATCTCTGCGGTGGTAGACGGTCAATGTTCTTCCCCTAAACCTATCAACAGTGGTGTTCCACAGGGCTCTGTCCTATCACCCACTCTCTTCCTATTATTCATCAATGATCTTCTTTCCATAACAAACTGTCCTGTCCACTCATACGCCGACGACTCCACTCTGCATTATTCAACTTCATTCAATAGAAGACCATCACAACAGGAAGTACACGACTCCAGACTGGAGGCTGCAGAACGCTTAACCTCAGACCTTACTATCATTTCCGATTGGGGCAGAAGGAACCTTGTGTCCTTCAATGCCTCAAAAACCCAATTTATCCACCTATCAACTCGACACAATCTTCCAAACACCTATCCCTTATTCTTCGACAACACTCAGCTATCACCATCTTCAACACTAAACATCCTCGGTCTATCCTTATCTCAAAATCTCAACTGGAAACTTCACATCTCCTCTAAATCAGCTTCCTCGAGGTTGGGCGTTCTGTATCGTCTCCGCCAGTTGTTCTCTCCCGCGCAGTTGCTATCCATATACAGGGGCCTTGTCCGCCCTCGTATGGAGTATGCATCTCACGTGTGGGGGGTCTCCACTCACACAGCTCTTCTGGACAGAGTGGAGTCTAAGGCTCTTCGTCTCATCAGCTCTCCTCCTACTACTGAAAGTCTTCTACCTCTTAAATTCCGTCGCGATGTTGCCTCTCTTTCTATCTTCTATCGATATTTCTACGTTGACTGCTCTTCTGAACTTGCTAACTGCATGCCCCCCCCCCCCCTCCCGCGGCCCCGCTGCACTCATGCTCATCCCTATACTGTCCAAACCCCTTATGCAAGAGTTAACCAGCATCTTCACTCTTTCATCCCTCACGCTGGTAAACTCAGGAACAATCTTCCTTCATATGTATTTCCTACTGCCTACGACTTGAACTCTTTCAAGAGAAAGGTATCAGGACACCTCTCCTCCCGAAATTGACCTCTCTTTCGGCAACCTCTTTTGATTATTTTATAGGAGCAGCGAGTAGCGAGCTTTTTTTTTTATTATTGTTTCCTTTTTTTGTGCCCTTGAGCTGTCTCCATTGTTGTAAAAATAAAAAAAGATCCAGCTTTGGATTGAAATTTAGGACAGAGATGGTAAGAGGGAACAGAGTAGAAATTACTATCAGTAGCCTCCGAGACCAGTGATTCGGTGGGGAAAGGAAGGTGAGGTTTAGAGAAGGAGATATGGTGTTTCGAAAGGAAATTAGAACAAACACCGCGAATGTTGCAGAAGGTAATACATAAAAGGTTCGGAGAGCTATCAAGACGGGATCCAAATGGCGGGATCCAAAAGGAGAGTCCGATCTAGGGGTATGTGTGGTCCCCCCCAGACGAGGACTACGAGGCATTGTTTATTTAAAAAAAAATGTTTTGGGGTAAGCTATATGGATGAGGTGAATGAATGACTATGAATGATAAGGATGAAAAAAAAGATAAAAAATAAAACTACAAACCTCAAAAAATAATAAATATGGCCTAATAGCCCAGCCAGGGCTGATGGCCAAAATTAAAAAAAAAAAAAGAGGCATTGCTTGGTTGTGCCATCATAAATTTTGATAAATTTTGAGGAAGTGGTGTGTGTGTGTGTGTGTGTGTGTGTGTGTGTGTGTGGAAATTAGGATAATTTGTCTTTAGAGAGCATGCTGAACTACTCTCTGGTGTTGATGAGACAATAGGGAAAAGGAAAGTGACGATACGTGAAGGGTCTTTGGTTGGCTTGCAGCACCCTCCTCTCTTCCCGTATATACTTCATCGGGAGTCGGTAAGTGACTTCCTACCTACTCCCTAACAGCCACTTTAGAGAAGGGAAGGAAATGTATGAAACATATTTATAACTATTCAAATTAATTCTTAATTGATTGTTCATTGTTTATTAGGATTTGATATTGTAAGTTATAAATTTTATGGATCAGTTTCAATTATAAAATTCAATACTTTAAATGTTCTCTCAAATTCTGTTATTTTATTTAAATATTCTGCGTTATGAAAGTATATGAAATTATTACACAATGCCGAGACGTGCCTGAAGAATATAGTTGTCAGATTCATAATCAGCATCCTCGAATTTAAAATAAAACATGGAGTGGACTTTGTTATTTTCTTAACCCCAAATTTTGTTATGCAGTGTTATTGAAACAGCCATTTTGCACAGGTATTCTTGCTAAAACCACTGCCCCTTGTCGCAGTAAACATACCACGCTGTTTCAGAACAGCTGTTGATGGGGCTGTTTATGCTTGCGTTAGTATTGTGCTGTACTGTGTAGCCGAGGCTGTTCATTGCTTCGTGTGCTGAGATCACAAACTGCAAGTGACTTCGAATTACTGCCTTCTTGCAGAATAATAATTATGAATCAAATGATGCTACTGTAGTAAAAGGGCATATAGCAAAGAACTCTTCGTCTCCGTCTAGTATCTCATCTAACAAAAATATGACGCCTCTTGTAACCCTCAGGCACATATGTTGGTGATATGAGTGGTGGATAAAATTAGTGGCAAAATCATAATTATGAGAAAGTTTACAATATCTGAACATAGTTGAAATTCAGAGGCCAGTGTATTTTAATATCCTAATAAATAGAATTTCCAAGTAGATTAGGATAACCCCTTTTATTTGCTCTCAAAATTTAGATTGAGATCTAATAGAAAGTCCCTAGGAGTTTAGGACTTCAGGGAAGCAATCCTAGGGGAAGACCTGAACAAGTTGAAATGACAAAAAAAAAAAAAAAAAAAAAAATCAACGTTTTTGACGAGTGTGCCTTTTGCATGAGTAACAGCGGCGTTGAATGGCTGTAGATTATGATATGGCAGCTGTGTCATTTTATTTATATTCAGAAGCAGCCTCATTGAACCCTTTGTTATAAGGAAAGAGTAGTAACCATGGAGGTAGGATGGGAGGAGAGACCGAGAAACGGAAAAACTGAGGGGATTCTGGTCGGCCGGTGGCCATAGTGGTATTGGCAGTAAGTAGATGACAGCAGCCGCTCCCTTCCCCAGCCCTGACCCGAATATGAACCTGACCATTCACTAGACTTGACCAAGCCCTGGCTGCTCCCCTCTTCCATTCATTCAGCATACAGCGTGCCTGCTGGATGGACGTGTCAACGTGTGTGAAGAAAAACAAGAGAAGGAAGATGCCTGCCTGATGCGTTGCATATGGTTACACAGCAGAACTGTTTTTCTTTTTAAAAGCAACGAATTTGGGAGGATGCAATAATAATCTCACAGTTAGACGATTTTCTGCTGCCCATAAGATGTTGCTGGTTCATTGAGGCATGGTAGATATTGCGAGTGATAACTACCTCGCCCTGGAATTTGTACCAATTTAGAATAATCTGGATCTGGATTAATGATGCGCAGGGCACCCGTACAGGTGCATAACACGCATATTTGTTAGCTGTTGGGGGGACGGGAGAGCCGAGTGTGCAGGGGAGGGAAGTGAATCAAGTGTAATTGTTAGTGTTGGTGTGTTGTGGTGACAAGTGAGTATGTATTTGTTTTTTGAATGAGTCTATTGTACAGCAGTCTAAAATCTGTTGAGGGAGGCTGTTCCAGTCACGTATGGTGCGTGGAAAGTATGAGCGCTTGTATGCGTCAGTGTTAGTGTGATATGTTTGGTATTTATGGATGTGTGTGTTACGAGTACGTTGACCATTTGCGTTGTGTAGGTATGTTTGTGGGTCAATGTCAATGTGAGTGTTTGTGATCTTGTACATAAGTTTAAATCTGTGTGCTTGTCTGCGTATGTGAAGAGGGTCCATGTTTACCTGTTGTTTGATCCGTGTTGTGATTCCAGGCGTTCGAGTGTAATTGTTTGTAATGAACCTAGCCGCCGTGGTGTTGATTTGTTCTAACCTATCAATGTTTCTGTGTGTGTAAGGATCCCACACCGTGGAGCAGTATTCCAGTGTTGGTCTCACAAGTGTGTCATAAGCTATGTGTTTAATGTCAGGTGTGCAGTTATGTAAATTCCTCCTCAGGAACCCCAGAGTTCGGTTAGCTGTGGCACTGATATGGTCTATTTGGGTGTTGAATTTCAAGTTAGTTGAGAGATGGATACTAAGGTACTTGTGTGTGTGAACTGATTCTAAATTTGAATTGTGGAGAGTGTAAGTTTGATGGATGGGGTTGTGCGCTCTGGTGAATCTTAATAGTTTGCATTTGTCTGGTCGGAAGTGCATCTGCCAGGTGCTCTCCCACCGCTCGAGGGCGTCCAAGTCGTTTTGTAGTAGTCTGCATTCGTCAGTAGTTTTTACTGCTCTAAACAGTAAACTATCGTCGTCAAATAGTCTAGTGGAAGAGTTAGGCGTTGACAGTGGAAGCTCGTTAATCTACAGAAGGAAAAGAAGGGGGCCTAGAACGGTGCCTTGTGGGACACCTGAAGAAACAGGGACAGTGTCAGATGAAGATCCGTCAAGAAGAACACGTTGAGTCCTGTTAGTAAGAAATGCAGTGATCCAGTGAAGAATAGGTCCTGAAATACCGTAGTAATTCAATTTTAATGTCAGTCTTTTGTGCGGGACTTTGCCGAAGGCTTTGACAAAATCTAAAACAATAGTGTCAACTTGTTTAATGTCACGTCGGTCAAGTAGCCTCGTAATGTGATATGTAGTAATGAGTTGTGATTCACATGAGCGTTTAGGTCGAAAGCCGTGTTATGAGTCAGTAAGGATGTTGTTTGCGTCAAGGTGATTCATTATGTGTTTGTGTATTATGTGTTCGAAAATTTTACATGGAATCGATGTAAGAGAGATTGGGCGATAATTGGCTGGGTCAGTCCGGTCACCTGTCTTGAATAAAGGATTAATGTTTGCCAAAAGCCAGTCTGAGGGTAATGAGGTGGATGATAGTGATTGGGTGAATATGGCCTGAAGGATGGGGGCAAGGATGGGGGCAAAGGATTTAAGGATGAAGGCGGAAATCTGCGAGGTAAGTTGCTATGTGTTTGCGTTCCGCTAGTTTTATGTTTTTGGCAAATGTCTTTTGGTGGTTTTTGTAGGCGGTCCAATTAGCTGTTGTGTTGTATGTCTGCGCGCGTCTGTAGAGTCTTTATTTCTTGCGATGTTGTCTGCGTAGATCCCTGGAAAACCAGGGAAGTGTGTACCTACTAGAAAATGTTTTTTTGTGGTATGTGTCTGTTCATTGAGGCGTGTATGGTGTGTTTCAGGTTGTTCCAGTTGGTGGAAGGAAGTCTTGTGTGTGGGTCTGTCGCAAAAAAAGTCAGTGTTGAAGGCGGTTAGGTCTTGTTTGATCATATCTAAGTCAGCCCTTGAAGAAAGGAAAATCTGTCTGGGGCTCTGTTTATGTCTAATCGGTCGGAGGTCAGCGTCAACGATGAGTATGTCATGGTTACTAAGTCCTGGAACAACCTGAGTGTTTGTTAAGAATGTTGTTGGTGAGAAAATGGTCTAGTGTGTGTGCTGTTGTCAAAGGACCAGCGTGGCCAGCGGGGCGTGTTACAGTATGTGTTCATGTTGGCTGGAGTACTGTTTGTGAGAGTGAAAATGTATTTATGATGTCAACGAATGTGTCGTGTAGTTGGCGTCTTTTTGTGTGGGGAATAATGGGTTTGGGGGCGTCAGCATCGGGAGGGTCAAATGCAGTCCAGTCAATTTCGGGGAGGTTGAAATCACCTGTGATCCAGATGTGTTTGTCTGCCTGTATGCTTGGAAGATAAATTTGAAGGTTGTGTAAATAGTCTGCATTAGTAGAAGGCGGTCTGTAAAAAGCAGCAATAAGAAGATATTTACAGTTGATGGTTTGTAACTGGACCCAGGTGATTTCGCAGTCTGTGTCAAGGTCAGGCCTATGCTGAACACAAAGACCCGGCTTGGTGGCGATGATAACACCGCCACCTTTGCCGAGGTCTGTCGGGGGGTCCTTACGAAAAACGATCATACTAAAGGGGGGAGGGAAAAGCTCTCTGCTGTCAACGTCAGAAATCAACCAAGTCTCTGTCCCTACTATTATGCCTGGGTTATTTGTGGTGATTAGGTGGTGTAATTGGGCTATTTTGTTTTTGATAATACGGAAATTAATTGTTAATATAATCGGAGGGAAGTGTGGTTATGATGTGGTGGTAGTGGAAGTGAATGGAGAGGTGAGGATGGTGAAGATACAGAAGAAACGGGAGGGGGTGAAGAAGTAGAGGAGGGAGATGAAACAGGAGGTGATGAACAAGGGGAAGAAAAGGAAATAGGGACTGGGGAAAGTGAAAAGGTAGGATCGGGGAGGGTGATAGGGCAGACCTGGGTGTGTTAGTAACTGTGGTGAAAGCTGAGTGATGGGTCAAGTCTGGCTTACCCCCCGGTCTCAGAGAGCCCGAATCGTTCCCGAATTTGAAATTTTCAAATTCGGGTTGAATTCGGCTAGCTTCGGGAGCTTCGTAGTACTTCGTGAATCAAATCGGCGTCAATTTGGGTAGGCGGTGGCCGAAGTGATAGCGTGATGGACGACGCGGGTTCGAATCCTCACGCTACCACTCGGAATTTTCAGTCACCGCCGAGTGGCTTAAAACTACCCACATGCTGTCCTGAAGACCACCCATCAACCCGGACTCTAGAGGAAGCCGTCCAAGCGAATCAAGAACGAGTTCCGGGGGGCAGCATGAGCCAATGCAAGATGGCGCCACTATAAACACTCGCCTGCGCCAGAACGGGCGACCATCAAGCCCCACCTGGAAGAAGCCTTGGGCCGACCATCAGGCCCCACCGGGAAGATGCCTACCGGCGCAATAGGCAACAACTAAAAAAAAAAAAAAAAAAAAAAAAAAAATCGGGTTCAAAAACACTTCGGGAGAAAAATTTCAACATGCGCAAATTTTTCCCCCGAATTCAGAAGCCGTCCCGAATTGATAAGAAATCGGCGTGTTTCGGTGTACTTCATAGTACTTCGTACTACTTCGTAGTGTTTCGGTGTACTTCGTAGTAGTCAATTCGGCGTAGTTCGGGACAGAAACAGGCACCAATTCCATGTACTTCTCCCCCCGAAGCACTCCGAGTCACGCCGAAGTACCCCGAGTTACCCCCGATTAACACCGAAGTACTACGAATTGTATCTCTAAGCTGCCGAATTTTTGTCCCGAAGTATGCCGATTTACACCGAACAACGACGAACTACTAGGAAGTGCATCCCGAAACACCCCGAAGCACACCAAAGTACTACGTACGTACGAAATACTACTCTTAAATCACATAATAAGTAAGCCCATAAAGTATCAAGAGTATTGGCCATATTTTCACCTTGTCGATACCGATAACCAATTCTACAAATAAAGACCGATACCGGTACCATCGGCACATCTCTATATAAAATCCAGATCCGGTATTTAAATGTAGGGAAGAGGATGGAGGCGTTTGCAATATGTTGTCATTATAGAAAGTTAATTGTTTATCTACACACAGTTGCTGTAACGTAAGTAAGCAGACACTTTTTTCATCTTCATGATAATGATCATGGCAACTTCATCTGTGCAATGGGGATAATGAGGGAGAGGTGAGTCGGCTTCTGCTTCTGAGGCGAGTCACTTTGATTCAGGAGCTTTGATGTTTCTTGTTATTACTCTGGCCATAAATATATGCATCTCTGTGTCCTCTTCTGTGTGTGTATGTGCGTGTGTGTGTGTTTGTGTGTGTGTGTGTGTGTGCGTGTGTGTGTGTTTGTGTGTGTGTGTGTGTGTGTGTGTGTGTGAGTAGGACTCAGCAGCTCAAGGGAAGAAAAATATATAAGTGTCCGTTATGCGCTGCTCCTGCAAAATAATATAGATATGAGTAGATGTTTTTACGGAAAAAAAAAGTAAGATTTACAATAGTGTAATCGTCACTTTAGTTTTGGGCAGGGCGAAGAGCTCCTAAAAGCAGTCCATGCAGCACATCCAGACATCACATCACCCTATACCTCGTCAGAATTTTTTTGATTTTGTTGTCAGTGGTTATTGTGACTACAGACACAATATCGTTCGGGTTGCGTTTTTAGCCACCCTTTGGCCCTTTTACCACCACGTCGAACTCCTGAACCCCCACGTGCTCCCAAGGCTGCGTAAATGTTCAGTCGAGAAGCAAGGGATAGAACTGGGGCATACTGTTGGGGTGTGAGGGAACAGAGTAATGGTCGTCATTGGGCTGTATGAGGTGGGTTGGTGTGGTGGGTGACACATGTAGTCTACCTCTGAGGGGAGTGATATGACGATGACCGCTTGGCGCAGCTGTTATCTCTCAGCCCTTCTTCTCCTCCTGCAGAAGATTGCGTGGGTGGAACACATTTTACGAGACACAAGGGAGTTAAGTTTTACACATCACCACCCCGTCACTTTATTATAGAGATCGCAAAGTCTCGGGAAGCAGTGGAATGCTAGTGTATTTTTCGAATTGTACGATGTACTATGCCGATGTTTGCGCGCACATTTTCCATATGTCTGTGTGTGTGTGTGTGTGTGTGTGTGTGTGTGTGTGTGTGTGTGTGTGAAATTCACCACGGCCTCATCACGAGATGGACTCATCATCACCAGCGAGTATCTCCCGATTAGAGCAAGATACAATATACTCGATCCTTGGGTGCTGCTGGTACCCTCACACACCGGACACTTCATCCCTCTTACTCAAGGAAGGAAAGTAACAGCTTGTCAGCCGAAAAATCCCGCCCTGAGCGGAGCCTGAACCTCCACCTGCCAGACCGCGAAGCCAGCAGCGCAGATATATAGTCACAGAGCTATTGGCGTGGTGTGTGTGTGTGTGTGTGTGTGTGTGTGTGTGTGTGTGTGTGTGTGTGTGTTTAGTACCACTTGTGTTTGGTTTAGCAGTTATCTTAAACCCGGAGGCTGATTCCGTGCTGCTTCTGCTGTATCCCAATATAAGCACACACACACACACCCACACACACACACACACACACACACACATATATAGCCACACGCAGGGTAGTCGGTGGCTGAGTGGTTAGCGTACGGGCCCCACGTTCACCGCGCCATGGTCGATGTCGGTTCGAATCCGCCTACTACCACCTGGGATTTTTCAGTCGCCGCCGAGTGGCCTAAGACAACCCACATGCTGTCCTGAAGACCACCTATGAACCCGGACTCTAGAAGAAACCGTCCGAGTGAATCAAGAATAAGTTCCTGGGGGCAGCATGAGTCAAGCATAAATGGCGCCACTATAAAAATTGCCTGCGCCATGACGGGCTTGGGCCGACCACCAGGCCCCTGAAGAAACTCTACCGGCGCTACAGGCGAAGATGTAAGAAAAAATAAAACGATTTCAGCACTTGACTATGCTCGAAACCTTTATAACGGTTACTAACGACCTTGAAGTTTTGGTTTCTCAGTTCCATCGTCTTTCTCCTCTCCACCACCAGAGATACGACCACCACGACCATCGCCACAATAACCATTAATAGCAACACCGTCCACATTACCTATTCTGTCTTCTTTTCTAACTGCTACTCTTCCTCCTCATCCCCTTCCACCAATTCCTCTTAGTGTTCCCTGCTTACAAAGAAAAATATTACTTTTTTTTTCTCTCCGGCTGCGCCCACGTGAGGAAGCTGTCGCGTGGCTTTCCTTCCCCTCCTATTCATCATGCTCTTCTCCCTCGTGTTCATGGTCTGATTATCTCCTTCTTCCTCTTCTTTCTCCTTACCATGCCACTCCTAACTTTGATCCCCTTCCTCCTTCTCCTGTTGGGACCCAGAATATGGACAAACAGAAGACGACCATAGCAGCACAGCTAATTAATAGTGACCCCAATCAGAGGCAAATACCGAGTGGAGATATGGAGACAAGAATTGTAAATATGATAGGAGAGGGAAGGAAAGCAATTAGTCAGATATACAAAGTTGTAAACATCTGATAAGCACTAACACTACTGAGAGGTTATGGAAAATACCCAGACCCACATACAGAAAGCAGATACCCAGTAGGCGTGGTCAGGAAGTGTGGATAACCATTCAAGAGGACTCTAACATGTCACGTGCGGTGTGACGAAATGCTATAAGCGAATAACTGAAAAGAGAAGTCACTGTGGGAGTGTCTTAAGAGTGAAATAACAAATAGTAGAAGTAAACAATATAACATAATGAGCGAGCCAATGGTTGTTGACAGGAAGTATTGGCTACTGGTTATGTAGAAAATGAAGGCGTGTCAAAGATGTAGTTCCGCCTCAAGCAAGGAAAAATGTGACCTAGACAACAGTGATATGGGCAGACCGAGCCTTGCACTCGCTTCAAGCAGACTTGCTACTCACTCAGCTGAGAATGGCTGTTGTGATCTTAATCGTGAGTAGAAATTCGAGAATCTAAGGGAGACCGACTGTATTGTCCTGGAGATTATAATGTAGGAGATGTGAAGTAGGATTGTGAGTGGGACAGGATTGTGATTATTTGTTTGCGATGTAAAGCAAAGGTAGAAAGCACTGGGTGTGGTACAATTTGGTGCTTCCGTGAAATTGTAGTAGATTATACTATAGGAATGTGTTATCAGGATGTGAGGAGAGTATTTAAATATTGTGATGTAAGCAGAGAGAAACAAACCACTGCTTGTGGAATGACGAGTGTTATTATTATTGGCAACAACTGAGCACAAATTGTAGTATTATGTTTAAAGACATGTCGTTTGTCATATGTTGTATCCATTGCTGAATATGCCAACGTTATGATCGTCTGAGCATAGAATATTGCGTAAGGCAATTACTTTCATTTAATTTTAAATAAATGTATATTTTCTTTTTCCCTTGTTTATCCCCGAACTCCAGTCTCCAATAACAACTTAAGCCGGATCACGCTACCAGGCATACGAGACGGTGAGATCATTTATGGAGTAATTAATGAGTGATAATAGAGTTGATTTAATATAAGGAAAAGAAGGGTCCAAAACTGGCGGCAGCGGTATAGGGATAAATAGGGACATGTGCTTACAGTGCTTTTGTTTAATTTACTCTGACGAGAAAACGCCTCTTATTTTCATTAAGCTTTGCTCGTTTTAAGTGGCGGAAATAATAGTGACGATTTAATTATATAATTAATGGTTCTTCCGGAGGACATGGACTTTGACGATATGGTAATGGAAACTCTGGCCAACCACTGTTGTTCTGTAGTGCAATGGGTAGCACACGCGACTCAACCGAGAATTCATGAGTTCCTTCCCGGGCGGAGTGGAAAGGGATGGGCAGTCTCTCTCCACCCGCGCCGCGATCCATTCATCAGTGAGAGGGTGTCAGGTGACAGGCAGCGGCAGCGTCCCGCCTCTCAGGTTTGTTTGTTTTAGGATTGTTACCCCAGGATGGAGGGGAACACGGGGCTCTACGCCTCACAGGGTGGTGGTGTGCCGCGGCGGACATGCAGCCATAGAGTGACATTATAAAGGCCTAACCCGCGTCCCCCAGGTAGGAAGTGTAGAGTATGATCTAGAAAAAATGTGAAATACTAAGAAAAGTGTGAGGTATGGATAAAAAGTCATGAATGAAAAAAAAAAAAATGAAGCATATGGACAATAGTGTGAAGTATTAAGATAAATGTGTGAAGTAAGAGAATCAGAGGAAGAGGAGGCCAGGGTAGTGCCCCCCTCAGTTATCTACTACAAATAACATTAAATTAACAAATGAAAATAAATAAATAAATAAATAAATATGCACACTTGCAGTGGAAAAAACGGAAAATGAGCGAAGAACAAAACAGGGAGTAACCTTTAATATAATAAGATGAAAGCTATAACGAAGAAGGGAGTAACCTTTAATATAATAAGATGAAAGCTATAACGAAGAAGGGAGTAACCTTTAATATAATAAGATGAAGGCTATAACGAACAAGGGAGTAACCTTTAATATAATAAGATGAAGGCTATAACGAACAAGGGAGTAACCTTTAATATAATAAGATGAAGGCTATAACGAACAAGGGAGTAACCTTTAATATAATAAGATGAAGGCTATAACGAACAAGGGAGTAACCGCATCACATAAATATAAGCAAAAGAAGGCTATAACGAACAAGGGAGTGACCTTAAAAATAATGAAAAGAAGGCTATAATTAACATAACTCAAGAGTAACTTTGTTAGGCAGATCGCACTACTCATGATAATACATATGCAAAAGTGGCAACACTCCTAGAAACAGGAGCGTGTGTGAGTTTTTAACGGATGAATTTATTAAAGAATTAGGGCTCGCAGTAAATAACTGTGAAGCGAAATCCGTGAATATTGTCTCTGTGCAAAGATACCATATTGAAAATGACGGTAAAAGACAAGTTAATATGGAAGAAAAAAGTAGTTTCCAAGACTTATTGATAACACGCGATGTAGATTTGCCGACTCATATTATGTTGATTACTGATTTGTCGTGTAGCACGAGATTATTTTAAAAACATTGAAACTAAATGAGGAACAAAAGAACGAAGCTTAAAACTGATAGTAGAAGGGGAAACCATACAATTATGCCAGGAAAAATATGTCTTATATCTAGAGGTGAAGGATCTTAGCTAAATGTAGATGGAAATAAAGAAGGTCTCACTGAAAATAAGGCCGTCCATTGCCAAGCAGCGGAACCTTTGCAACTGTATGCATCTGTTGCAGGTTACATAACGCTAGTGACGCAACTACAGGCAACTGAAGCTTTATTTGAGCCTTGTGTTAGTACTCCTCAGGCTAGAGTCTTGTGCTCAGGGATAGTTAAGTTAACCCCTTCATCTGACAATCAAAGATCTTATGTCACTGTGCCGTATTTGAATATTGAAAGTGAGTGTAAAGATAGATGATAATACAACGTTAGGATTTGTGAAGCCTGTCACTCATGAGCAATACGCTGATCTGCCACAAGTATCTAGTGTACAGACCGCTGACACAGCTAAAACAGACTTGAAGCCCGCAGAGCTTGAAGTAAGGAAGAAAAGCCTCTATCAAATTGTTGACGCTAAATTCCCAAGTGAAGAGAGAGAATCAGGTTTTAAAGTCCTTAATAGATAAATATATAACAGTGTTTTCCACAGAACAAGAACCATTAACAGCAACGCTCTATTTTTTTAAGCACCATCAAGCAAAACACTGATGAAGTAGTGTACAGGCGTCCATATAACATTCCTATCAGTTATCATGACAGAGTAAATGAACAACTTATATCGCTCCAGCAACAGGGTGTGATTCGCCCTTCGCGATCACCCTATAATGCCCCACTTATCCCAGTGCCCCCAAAAGATGGAGTACTACGACTTTGTCTGGACTTCCGGGCACTTAATAAAACACTACGGGACGACCGGTACCCACTCCCTAATATAACCACCATACTCAATCAATTGGGAGATAGTAAGTTTTTTTTTTTTTTTCATGCCTAGACATGAAACAGGGTTACCATCAAATCCCCCTAGATGAAATCAGCAGAGAAAAGACGGCATTTTCTTCTCCAGCAGGACATTGGGAATTTACTTCCCTCCCCTTTGGCCTTAAAACAGCCCCGTCCTGCTTCAAGAAAATAATAAACACTGTCCTTACAGGACTATTAAGCAACAAGGTTCAGGTGTACCTTGATGACATAATTATCCTGGGCGATATATTTTCTAATCACGCAGATAACTTAGAACAAATTCTGGATCGCTTAAAGGAAGCCAAACTGACTCTTAAGATGGAGAAGTGTAACTTTTTTAAGGACAAAGTAGATTACCTGGGCCATGCCATCCGCTCAGAGGGAATAAGACCTCAGTCTAGCAAGCTGGAGGCCATACAAAACGTCCCGGCCCCTCAAACTGTTCATGATTTACAGTCATTTCTTGGATTGACTAATTATTATCGCAAATTTATTGCAAATTATTCACAAATTGTTGCTCCTTTTCTAAAGATTTACAAAAAGAAGAAAGGTACACTAAAAGAATAAATAAAAATAAAATAAAACTCCACTCATATGGACGGATGAAACAAAAATTGCGTTCTCAACCCTTAAGGATAGAATGCTTGGTACAGTCACTCTACGCGTCCTACTACAATACTGGTGGAGTATTGCAATAACAGGATAATGATGATAAACTAAGACCTGTATCTTTTTTTGTGAGAAATTGAATACGGCAGAACAGCGGTACAGTATAGTTGAACGATGCTTTAACTGTAATTTATGGGTTACACGTAAACCGCCCATTAATACTGGGTTACCCTGTTGAGATCCACACGGGTCACAGACCTTTAGTCTGGTTGTTACAGGTAGCTAGTCCCAACGGCAGGATAGCTAGATGGCAGACTCTCATGAGTGAGTATGGTTTCACAATCAATCATTTGCCTGGCAAAGAAAATATAGTAGCAGATTTTTTTTATCAAGGATGAAGGCTCAACAGGACACTGAGATTGAATTATAAGGACACGCGCGATAATGTTTGTGGATGGGAACAACAAAAACCGTGGAACACGTGGATAATGAGGGGCAAGGTATTGCACTAGTGCAGAAAAAGAAACAGGCGCCGAAAAATGAGAAAATAAAATATATGATATGTATGGACCTGAATAGTGAGTGTATTGGCCACACACTTGACTGGAGTATTCAGGAGATTAGTGAGCTGCATGATGAGCAGCCAGCATATAAGTATGCTAAAAGAAGGAAGCCCCATGAATGAAAATTGAGCAAAGACTCAGAGAAAAAGGCATAATGTGAGATGCCGCCCTGTTAGAGGTACAGGTGGAAATTATGTTATATTGTGTTGAAGATGGGCATAATGTGAGATGCCGCCCCTGTCAGAGTTACAGGTGGAAATAAATGATGTGTTTTAGTGAGTCCGTACGGAGAAGCCACTAAGGTGGTGATTCTACCCCCCAAGTATTTCCAAGGCGATAACTCTGGCTCATTCGTCGCCACTGCAGGGCACGGAGGAACCAAAGTTACGTTATGTCGGTGTAGAAAGTTCGCTTTCTGGCCTGGAATGAAACGGGATGTAGAAAATTATGTAAGGAAGTGCGTCATGGTAGTCGTTTTAAAAGTGAGTTGGGAACTTGCACCCTGCTCCTTGGCGGCAATATCCAGACGTCACCGCTCCTTTTGGAAGAATACACATGGACCTTGTGGGTCCCAAGGGTGTCGCGGACAATGGGGTTCGATACGTAATGCCCATAGTTGATGTTTGTAAAAGGTATTGGATTATAGTACTCTTACGGAGTAAGGAAGCCCGAAATGGCAAGGGCGTTGTACGTGGATGTTGTTTGTGTACACGGTGTTCCTCAGACAGTTGTTACAGGTCAAGGTTCAGAGTTCGTTAATTCCGTGATGCAGGAGATAAATTAGAAGCTACCTGTGCGACACGCGAATAACGGCTTACCATACAAATGGAAATGGAATAATAAAGCGCGCAAATTATACTGTTGTTAACATTTTGAGGAGAATGTTCTAGGAAATGTGTCCGTTTGGGATATAATGCTACTTATAGACATCTTGGCCTGTAATCCTGCGTATTATCGCACCATAAAGGAGTCCCCATTTTATCGAGAGAGACAGAGAGAGAATTTTTAGAGATCCTCCTGTACCCTACACTATGTTAGAAAAAAATTCAGCAGCCCTGGTATGATATTTACTCCTATAAAGAGGAAATGGTTGCAATTGCAAGGAAAGTTTATGATATTGACTCCTATGAAAAGGAAATGGCTGCAATTGCAAATAAAGTTTATGATAGATGCCAGGTTTACATTGAAAAAGGTAGAGAAGAAATATAAAAGAAATACAAAGCTTCAAAATCAAAACTATCAACGTTGGAGACAGTGTTCCTCAAACGAGACCACAGAAAAAAGTAAATAAAAAGTTGTAACTTATTTTTGATGGACCCTACAGGGTAATAGAGAAGATCAGTGATATAATGGTAAAAATTATAAACCTCAGGACTAGTAAGGTTTCAACGGTCCCCACAGATAGAGTAAAAGTCCTTCATGAAAATTGCATCGACGTGCAGCAATGTCCAACGATTAGGCGAGCATACCCTTTAAATCCAGAGACAGACACTGATCTATTCTTTGCATTGCTCAACCCTGAAATCGCTGAGAAAAATTCTACCGAAAATAATAACTCGTAGCGGAGAGGTGACTGCTACTCATGACACATTAAATAATGTTCGTTCTACAACAGCAATAAACAGCTGATGCACAGGCCCTACCTTCGCAGGTTACTCCCAAACTTTCAGAGCCACCTCGGCATAGATAAAGCCTTCGCTCTTCGACGGTACAAGAGTTGCCTAATGTAATGTTAAAACTAATACGATATAGAACAGGAATAATGCATAAGGATGAAAATGCAATAATTGAGCGGAAATATGACGAAATAAACCACAGATTGATTTGACTCTTTCAGTATACGACTCATTGACACAACAGGAGTCCCCAACACGTGCTGGCCAAAGTTTCACACCAACATACTATCTATATTAAAGTCCTCACAGACAGAGACTATAGTACCGTTTAGCCTCACAGAAGATATTTTAGCTGCATTATATAAAGCACGGATTTTAACTGCTTCGTTACTTGAAATATTATTCAAATGTCACCTGAGTATCCAGCTGTAAAAGCAATAAAATACACACTCTTTAATTTTGAAAACGAATTCAGTTTATTGTTGCGTTATCAAAAAAAAAAAAAAAGTTTTAGGCTATGTGATGACTACTATTCAAAACAAGCTGCATGCTTCTATGAATTATAGAGAAAAGAAAAAAACGGGAAATAATTTTTTTGAGGATCATTGTCTAATAACCTATTTGGTACCGCGACCCAGGCTCAAGTTGATGCTATTCATGAAAAAATAGAGAACTAGAGTCATTAACTGAGAAAGATTTTATATAGTTAAATGTTTATTATGGAAAACTCAACATCATTAAGTAATATGCATGCCATGCAATCTGCCTTTAACAGGCTATATTCAGCTGTAGATGTATTGAACCAAGTTGTGCGCCATTTTAGTATAGACTATGGCATTAGGAAGAGAAAAAAGCTCCTACAAGAATTGTTATATTTTGACTTAGCATTGAGACACATAAGACCAGGTATACAAGATTTATATTTGAGTCTGCAGGCTCCCCTGCAAACATACATAACTCCAACCATTATGTGAAACAAACAGTTGTTCAGTACATTAAAGGAAGCCTAGGATCGGCCTCCAGGTCTTTTGTGCCTTGCAGCTCTTGATTTTTTAGCTCTATATAGGGATGTAATAACTGTCCTCCAGGACAACGGCTTTGCACGATTCTCGTAATTTCTATTTCACCAAACCTTTGCGAGGAGATCCGATTGACACCTTTGATGTCTTTCGAATCGACTCCCTTCCATTTTCTGTGCAGAATAGCACTTACTTTCTTATGTATAGTGTTGATTCAAGATGTATTGCCTTCAGTGAGAATAGGAAAATATATTTTATGTTTTCTAGTATAAAACACTGTAACAAGAATAACCATATGTTAGTTTGTCCTCCCACAGGCCCCGTCCATGAGGCTAGTAACGCAGCCTCTTGTGAATCGGCTGCTTTCTTGAAACATGAGTCAGTGATCAACCTCTGCCACACAATAGTCTTGAAAACATTTCCCCCTATGTTTATAAAAGGTCCTGGCTACTGGACCTGTTCACTTGCCTCCCCCATCACTCTGGCACTCACATGCCCTAACCATCTTGTAAACAAGCATACTGTCAGCCTCACGGATAATGGGATATTGACGCTTCGGCAAGGTTGCAGCGCCCACAGCCCATCCCTGACACTTCCTGGACAAGAGGCAGTTGTGGAGGGGCCCCCCATCATGGTATCTCTCGCCCCTCTCCCTCTCCACCTCCCTCCTCTCCAAGAATTCTTACAGGCCATCTTATCTGGTCCGTTTTGCCTGACCTTCCATCTCTTCGCAGTGCTGAGTCCATCCCCCTACAGGAGCTAACAGCTGGCTTGCAGCCCCTAAATTCTGTGGTCGAGCCGGATCAGCCCTTTCAACCCGAAATCCATTGGTGGATTGTCTTCGCCATTGTCGTGATCCTGGTTCTTCTACTGGTGACGTCTGCCGTGGGGTATTCCTATGTCCTGCGCTACGCACGACGACGCCTGCTTCCAGACTCGAGCCCACTGCAGACATTGAAAGGCGTATCTTTTCCACCAACACCTGTGAGATCTCAGGGGCGAGATCTTCCGAAAGGGGAAGTATGTTGGGACCCAGAATATGGACAAACAGAAGACGACCATAGCAGCACAGCTAATTAATAGTGACCCCAATCAGAGGCAAATACCGAGTGGAGATATGGAGACAAGAATTGTAAATATGATAGGAGAGGGAAGGAAAGCAATTAGTCAGATATACAAAGTTGTAAACATCTGATAAGCACTAACACTACTGAGAGGTTATGGAAAATACCCAGACCCACATACAGAAAGCAGATACCCAGTAGGCGTGGTCAGGAAGTGTGGATAACCATTCAAGAGGACTCTAACATGTCACGTGCGGTGTGACGAAATGCTATAAGCGAATAACTGAAAAGAGAAGTCACTGTGGGAGTGTCTTAAGAGTGAAATAACAAATAGTAGAAGTAAACAATATAACATAATGAGCGAGCCAATGGTTGTTGACAGGAAGTATTGGCTACTGGTTATGTAGAAAATGAAGGCGTGTCAAAGATGTAGTTCCGCCTCAAGCAAGGAAAAATGTGACCTAGATTTAAAGGTTTGCTTACTAAACTGAAAAAGAATATTATTTGCAGAACCAACGCATTTTTTTAAAACTGGTGCTGCGTGATTTCTCTCTCTCTCTCTCTCTCTCTCTCTCTCTCTCTCTCTCTCTCTCTCTCTCTCTCTCTCTCTGTATTAAATGTGGTTGGTGTATTTAAAGGCAGAGAGAGAGAGAGAGAGAGAGAGAGAGAGAGAGAGAGAGAGAGAGAGAGAGAGAGAGAGAGAGAGAGACTAGGCAGATCCATTAAAGGCTTACAAGATAGTATCACCCTCGCAGAGAATGAGTATCAGAGAGAGAGGGAAGAAGGGAAGGAAGGAAGGAAGGAAGGAAGGAAGGAAGGAAATAAGGAGGGAAGGACGGAAGGAAAGAAAGAAAGAAGGAAGGAGGGGAGCCTTTTGGGAAGAAGGGGAGATAATATGGAAGGAGTATGTAGAGACGGAGGCTAGTGAGGTATGGTACTTTTTACAGTAAAGGAAATAATTCAAAGGCAAAAAAAAGTCACAAAAGCCCGTTAATCACTTATCCAATAAAAAGAAGCATAGAGAAGTTGCCAAAAGAGACCCCAATTTAGGAAGGAGAGGTGTCTTGGTACTCCTCTCTTGAAGGGGGTTAATTTGTAGGCAGCAGGTAATTCAGACGAAGGAAGGCTGTTCCAGAGTTTGCCATTAACTGGGATGAAATAATGAAGATGCTGAATAAGGGATTTGGAGAGCATAGGGATGATCTTCAGTAGGAAGTCGAGTGCAGCAGAGCCGCGGGGTGGGAGCAGTCATGAAATTAGCATGTTCAGAAGAGCAGTCACCATGACAATATCGGTAGAAGATTGAAAGAGATGCAACGCTGCGGCGAATTTTAAGAGGTAGGAGACTGTCAATAAGAGGAGGGGAGTTGAAAAGCCTAAGAGCCTTAGATTCCACTCTGTCCAAGACGGCTGTGTGAGTGGAGCCCCCCCAACACATGAAATACATACTCCATACGAGGGCGGACAAGGCCCTGTATATGAACAGCCTCTGTGCGGGGGAAAAACAAAATGGCAAAGAGAGCGCCCAACCTCGAGAAAGCTGATGTAATATGACAGATGCGAAGTTTCCAGGTAAGATTTTCAGTTAAGGATAGACCGAAGATTTTTAGTAAAGAAGGGGACAGCTGAATGTTGTCAAAGAATAGGGGTTGATAGGTGGAGAAATTGAGTTTTTGAGGCGTTGAGTGACATCAACTTCCTACTACTCCACTCAGAGATGATTGCAAAGTCTGAGGTTTAGCTTATTGCAGCCTCCAGTTTGGAGTCTTGTAACTCATGTTGGGAGGATCTTCTGTTGCAAGTTGAATAATGCAGAGTAGAGTCATCGGCGAACGAGTGGATAGGACTGTTTGCTGTGGAAAGATCATTGATGAATAACATGAAGCGAGTGGGATATAGGACAGAGCTCTGCGGGACACCATTGTTGATAGGTATAGAAGAAGACAAAGTGACTGTCTACTGCAGCAGAGATAGAACGGCCGCAAAGGAAACTGGAGATAGTGTTACAGAGAGAGGAATATAATCGGTATAAGTGTAGTTTAGAGAGCAAAGATTTATGCCAGACTCTCCCAAAAGCCTTCGAGATGGCTAAGGCAACAGGAAATGTTTCACCGGAACGGCTAAGAGAGGATGACCGGGAATCAGTTCAGAAAGCAACCAGATCAAAACGCCCCTTGCGGAACCCTTTTTTTGTTTTTGTTTTTGTTTAGAGGCTGCCTTTAGTGCCGGTAGACTCGTGAAGGTACTCTTTGACGGCCCTAGCCCGTTAATGGCGCCGGCGAATTTTATTTATAGTGGATCTAATGATATATGATTCTGCTTGGCCCATGCTGCCCCCCGTTGCTCCATACGAACGATGTCGCTCAAGTTAGGGTTAATTGAAGATCCATACAGCATGTGAGGAATCTTTCGCCACTCAGCGATGATTTGAAAAATTAGCGTGTTTTGGTGGGACTCGAGCCTAGGTCCACAGGCTCACCACGAACGGGCGCTGGCCACTCGACCACCGCCTCCTTCAGATCAGATAGAAGGTCAGGAGATGATAGATGCTTATGAATTTTCCGATTAAAGATTGATTATAAAGCTTTAGAGAGACAGGAAAGTAAAGCTATAGGACGGTGGTTTGAAGGATGGGAACGGTTACCCTTCCTAGGCACAGGCTGTATGTAGACGTACTTTCAGCTAGAGAGAAAGATAGATGTTGGGAGACATAGGGGAAAGAGTTTGACCAGGCAGGGTGTCAGCACAGAAGCACAGTTATTAAGAACAATAGAAGGAATTCATCGGGTCCATAAGCCTTCTGAGGCTTGATTCCAGAGAGGGCATTTACAATATCGCTGTTAAGAGTTTTAATGCAGGCATAGTAGAGTCAGAGGGAGGTGGGGGGGGGGGGGGATGAGTGTGATGAATATGCCCTGAATCGTCCAGAGTGGAATTTATGGACAAAGTATAAGCGAAGATTTCTGCCTTAGAGACAGATGTGACAGCAGGAGAGGTGGGAAAGATGAAGAAAAAAAGTTTGTAATATATTTAGCAAGGTGCCAGAATTCCCGGGAACAATTTACAAAATAAAACATGCAAGGTTATTTATAACTTGTTATATTAATGAAAGAGTTTTTGGTTAGTCGGAGAATAGATTTGGCACGATTCCGGCGAAAATGTAAAGGTCATGATTAGCAGAAGTGCGAAGGCTCTGGAACTTTTTGTGAGTCGCCTCTCTATCTTTGATAGCACGAGAGCAAGCGTGAATGACCCAAGGCATTTTAGAATGAGGGGTAGAGAAAGAAAGTGGAATGTAGTCCCACCGAGCAAAAAGCCAGAAACACCGCCTCTTCGGTGGGTCCAACGGGTATATAGGAGCAATAGGACAGAATTAAAAAATAAGGTTGATATCGGGGGAGCCCGACAGAAAGAACAGCTTAATTAACAGAGTAAGCCGAAGGGTAAGAGGTTAGGAAAATGTCTAGCATGTTGTGCGTGTCTCCAAGGTGGTCGGGAATACATGTAGGGTGCTGAATCAACTGTTCTAGATCATTGAGGAGAGTAAAGTTGTAGGCTTGTTCACAGGCTGGTCAGTGAAGGATGATAAAAGCCAAAGCTGGTGGTGAACATCGAAATCGCCTAAGATGGAGATTTCAGCAACGACAGAGTGAGTCAAGATGTGTTCCACTTTGGAAATCAAATATTAAAAAAAAAAAATACATAGTTGGTAGAGTTTTCTCCCGCTTGGTAGTGTGGCCGCGCGGGTGGGTGTTTTAATTAAAAGGCATGTCTTCGCACGAGCTTTTTTTTTCCCACGCGGATCGTCTGCAGCAGTGCACAGAATACTTGTCAGTTTGTCGGTGTTTGTTCGAGATGGAGGACATAAAGAAGAGAGTGATCTATGTGTATATAATGAACAGGATGTTAAAATAGAAGAGACAACGTAAATGGTGGACCCACCCAATAAACAGCTCTAGGCTCCTTCAAGGAGCATTCTACACATTATATTCTGACCTGAAAGGTTTTGAAGAAAAGTTTTTCAATTATTTCCACATGTCATCCACATTTGAAGAACGTGTGAGCAAACTTAACCTCTGCCACAGGTTAACCACGACTGTCGCTCGGGGAAAAACCTCCCGTCTGAAGGGCTCCATAGACTTCTGTAGTATTCTGAACCGCCTGGCGCCGCGCGGGTTGGCAGTGCAGGCGGTCGGTAAGTCACTGCCGCGCGGGAATTAAGCCGCGCGGCCAGCGTGTGCAGGGCCTCATTGAACTTCATCGATTTCTAAACCGCGCGGAAAAAAAAAAAAAACGTTCGTGTGAAGGGGGCCTTAGGTGAGAGACAGACAGCACATATGTTCTTAGTAATAGAATGACAATGATGTCTTTGACAGATGGTGGAAAATTCTGAAGAGTTAACCCTTTACCGGTCGTATCGTCCGGGATACTTAATCACGTGAATTCGCGCTACTATTGCACCATGATGGGTGACGCAGAGAGCGTCGCTTTCTTCTCAGCCAATAACGACACTCCTCAGCTATCGAATACAGCATTCCTCGGGGGCTCTCCTGTTTGAGCGGGAAAGCCCGACAGTGTGTCCGATCGCCGAAGTGGAAACATCAGCCCTGAATTACTCCCATTTCGTACACTCTCACGCCCGCAAGGATGAAGATAGGTTTATGAACGTCAGTCAAGATACACTTGAATAAATATGCTTTAAGGTGCTATAGGTGTGAGCTGTGCCTAGTTACTAGAAATATATTAAAAAAAAAAAAACTTGAAAAAGTGGGAGTCCCGGAGAAGACATAAGCCCGTTTCCCCGTGAACCACGCTTATCCCGCAAGGGATACCTTACCCGCTCTCTCGTCAACCATATCTATCCTGCTCGGGCTGCTTTGCTCAGCAAAGGTAGTGAATTTTGCTAAATGCATGGTGATATAATTATGGTGCTTTTGTCTTCTGATAATGGCAAGTGAAGAAAATAGTGTTCCTATTGCAGGCACGGATTGTTCTATGCTGTTTTTTTGCGTCTTACATTGGTTTACCTCATTATTAATGAGTATAGTGACTATGAATATGGTCTTATTATCATGAAAATAATAAAGTTATTTCGATTGTGATGGTAAAAAATGGTGCAAATTATCATTATAATCTTTTTTTCATATTTCTAGTTCTTCAGTGGCGATTTCTACGGCAAACGCGCCGCCACCAGGAAGTGGGTGGTTCCTCCTGCAGGAGACATCAGCGACATCTAGGTGGAGCTTGACAGCCTTTAGGAAATGCTCAATGATGACAGCGACCTGGACCCTGATTTCTTCCTTGACACGGAGGACCTCAACCCCTCTGCTTCAGGTGTGTAAAAAAAGCAGTGTTTATGTTTTGATTGGGGATTTACATGGTCAGCTGATATTTAAAGACAGTTTGTTTGTTTAGGTTAGGCTAAAGGGACAGCTATTATAGTACGGGTATCGTGACAGCTGGTTTGTTTTGGTTTGAGATTTAATTAACAGGGCAGCTACTATGGTTGTTTAATTAAAGGGGCAGCTACTATGGGTATTCAATTAAAGGGGCAGCTACTATGGGTATTTGATTAAGGAGGCAGCTTTTTTGTTTTGGTTGGGGATTTAATTAAAGGGACTGCTTGTTTGTTTTTGTTTGGGGATTTAATTCAAGGGACTTACTGTACATTAAATACCTAGGTGGCTGCATGGTTAGCGTGATGGCCCCGCGTTCAGGAGCTCCAGGAGGGACGCGGGTTCGAATCCTGGCCGCCGCACAGCTGAGGTTTTTCAGTCACCGCCGAGTGGCCTAAGACTACCCACATGCTGGCCTGAAGACCATTCATCAACCCAGGCTCTAGATAACCTCTCCAAAGAGAGGCTCAAAGATGAGTTCCGGGGGGCAGCATGAGCCAACACAAGATGGCGCCATTATAAACACTCGCCTGCGTCAGAACGGGCTGGGCCGACCATCAGACCCCACTGGAAAGAAGCCTTGGGCCGACCATCAGGACCCACCGGGAAGAAGCCTACCGGCGCAATAAGCCGCACCGTAAAAAAAAAAAAAATAAATAAAAAAAAAAAAAAAAATTACCTTACTTAACTTAATCAACCTTTCCAGACTTATCTTACTTCCTTTGCTCATGTCACTAATTTTGACTTCTCTCGCCAGGCTGTGTACTCAGGATCCGGCCAGAAGACAAACCTGACGAGGAGGAGGAGGAGGAGAAGGAAGAGGAAGATGGGGACAAGGAGCATATGGGGCCACCCCGCGAGAGACAAGAAGTCTGAGCCTCGAAGATTGTGGAAGAAGGAAGACATCTCACATAACCATCTACCAGCCTTCTACCACCCATCGCCTGAATATCTCCGCTCACCCTTCGAGTACTTTCAGCTGATGCTCCCCTCATCCCTCATGGGAGAGATAGTATACCAGACAAACTTTTATGTCCGCCAAAAGGACGTCAACACCATCTTCTCCATCGACCGTCAGGAACTTATGTTGTTCGTAAAAATTTGGCTCTACATGGGAGTGGTCCACATGCCTTCCCTTGAAGACTACTGGGCGGTGTACACCATAGACACTCAAATTGCTGATTACATGTCAGCTAAGCGGTTCAAGCTCATCAGGGCACTACTGTACCTCAACAACCATGAGAACACTGAGGAATCCACCGACAGGCTCTTCAAGATCAGGCCCCAGTTATCCACCATCACAAAACAGTTCCTACTGGTGAAGGCCACTCTAACGCAGCCGGCGCATGAAGTGATGGTGGCCCACAAAGGAACGAGGGCAGGGAACCTTCGCCACTTCATCGCCCCCAAGCCTGACAAGTTTGGGTACAAGTTCTTCTGTCGTGCCAGCATCGACCATCCATGACATACTCATGTGCCAGGGCCATACAACCTTCAGCAGCCACCCAGTAGACTTCAGCCATGATGAGCAGCAGTTCCTGGTGAGCACCAAGATTGTAATTGATTTAGTCAAAGCTATCAAGGACTTGAAAAACACTGTGATCTACGCCGACAACTACTTTTCCAGCATGCAGCTCGTTGAGTACCTGAGGGACCAATATCAATGCCGCTATGTGGGGACAGCTAGACCCAACCGCACTGGCAACCCCCCACTGATGACCAAGAAAGACGAACAAGAAATCGACTCCTAAGGGGAAGTACGACTATGCATCCTGCAACGGTGTCTTGGCAATGTGTAGGAAGGACAACAAGAATGGCACTGTCCTATCCCCTGATGTCGGGCTGGAGCCACTCATCACTGTCAAGAGATGGGACAGGGACACCAGGAAGAATGTCGACATTCTCTGCCCTGCTGTCATCAAGGAGTACAACGGCAATATGGGGGGCATTGATAAGTCCGACATGCTCACCCATCTCTACGAAACACCTATGAAGTCCAGGCGGTGGTATATGCGGCTATTTGGCTACATGCTGGACGACCACGAGCAACGGCTGGGTCCTGTACAAAAGGGACTTCAAGGCTCTCTCCAAAAAGCAGATGCTCCTCAAGAACTTCCGCTTGGAGATCAGCGCGTTTGCTCTGTGTTACCTGATGAGGCCTACCAGGTTGATGCGGCACACCCCAGAACAGGTGGTCTTGCCGAAGAAGGGTCAGAGAACCGTTCTTCCCTCAAGCCACCTGCGATATGACCTCAGCAAGTTCCACTGCCCGGTGTTCGTCAAGAGCCGCATGATCTGCAAGTCCTGCTCCACCAACGACGAAATGCACCCGTCCAGGTGGGTATGCGACATCTGCCATGTGGCTCTCTGCCTTTTCGATACGCGGAACTGCTTCCGGATATTCCACACCCACCCACAGGAGCCTTCTACAGCGTCTGCCGCCTCCACCTCCTCCTCCCCAGCTAGCTCCCGGGCATCAACCCCAAAACGTCCCAAGACCACGACCACATTGTACCACCAATACAGTATACTGCGTTATGTGTATGTAATATGTATAAAATGTATAACACCAATGACAATACTGACCACAAATATGTTGTAGGTGCCTTATAAGTATATATTTCTATGTAATTTGCATTTTTCAGTAAAACATTAAAAAAATAATACTTTTATTTATTTATTTATTATTATTTTCTTTTTTTACATCTCAGCCCATAGCGCCGGTAGGGTGTCTTCAGGGGCTTAGCTGATTGTCGGCCCAAGCCCGTTATGGCGCAGGCAATTTTTATAGTGGCGCCAGTTATGCTAGTTATTTAAAACAACCTGTAGTTTATAAGAAAAGTTCATATTTTTGGTGAATAATAAGTATTCCCTAATAATATGGGTTTCTACTAACAAAATATACAAGTTTCAGAAATTAATATATTGTCAATTTTAATGACCTTTACCGAGCAAAGAAATCATATCGGAATACGTATGGTTCACGAGAAAACGGGCAAGGTATCCCGTATGGGATTAGCGTCGTTCACGAGAAAAAAGTCGACGCGCCCGGATGGGCTACTTGATTCTTGCAACTTCGCATGGCAGAGCAAAAGTGTCTTAGATTTGGCTTCTCTATAACATACTAAAAGTTTTTTTTTATGTCTCTACTAGTTCTATGAGTGCCCGGTAAAGGGTTAAAAGTCATGGGCACGAGAGCAAGTGGTGTCGTTGCGTACGTAGACGTAACATCCAGCTTTGGATTAAAATTTAGGAAAGATACAGACGGAAGGAACAGAGTAGAGATTACTCCGAGCCTCTGAGACCTGTGAGGAAAAGAGGGTGAGGTTTAGAGGAGGAAATATGGTATTCAACAGAAAATAAGTTAGAGCAAAGACCACGAATGTTGCAAAAGTTGATGGAAAAAAAGTTACAATAGTTATCAAGATACATTCTGCGGTCGGTACCGAAAAAGGAGCCCTTCCCAAGGTGGGGAATCCGAGGCATTTTTTATTGTATCTATAATGAATTTTTATTTATTTATTTGTTTTATATTTTAGGTGCTGCCTGTAGCTCCGGCAGGCTGTCTTGAGGGGCCTCTTTGACGTCCCAAGCCCGTTAGCAGCGCAAGCTAATTTTATTTAAGAGTGTCTGTCTCCTTGATGTATGACGTGTGTGTGTAGCGTCATGCTGTGTATGTGGCGTGTATGTAGTATAGTGTGGAAAGTAAGAGGATTTGTCTTTAGAGCATTCTGAACCACTCTCTGGTGAGACAGACAGCAAAAACAAAGAAATTATGGTATTAAGGTAGCCAACGAGGCCAAGAGCAATCCCAAGGGCTTCTTCAAATTGTAGAGAACGAAAACAAGGGAGAGAATTGGGCCGTTGAAAACAAACACAGGTGAGCTCATTGAGAATGGAGAAGATATGAGTCAACTGTTGAGTGACTATTTCCTTTCATTTTTTTTCCAGGAAAATCTAACAATCATTCCGGAGAGAGTTCAAGTATATGAGGGTGAAGATTACGACAAGCTGAGGGATGTGATCATCACTAGGGATGTAGTCCAGGATGAAATTGGTAGGTTGAAGAAAAACAAATCGCCGGGCCCAGACGAAATTTTCCCACGGGTTCTGAAAGAATGCAAGGAGGTCATCAGTTGCTATCTTTAAGATGTCGGTAAATTCTGGGTATGTGTCAACCAATGGAAAGTAGCTCCTGCGACACCGATTTTCAAAAAGGGAGACAAGTCAGCCACCTCAAATTATCGCCCAATTAGCTTAACATCAGTTGTAGTAAGTAAATAGTAAGGTCTGAGGCTAAGCGTTCTGTTGCCTCCAGCCTTGAATCGTTAAGTTCCTGTATGGTGGGTCTTCTATTAAAAGAAGTTGAGTAATGCAGAGTGGAGTCATCGGCGTAAAAATGGATAGGACAGTTCGTTTAGGAAAGAAGATCATCAATGAACAACAGAAAGAGAGTGGGAGATAGGACAGAACCCTGTGGGACACCACTGCTAATAGGTTTAGGGGCAGAACAGTGAACGTCTACCACAGCAAAAATTGAACGATCAGAAAGGAAACTGGAGATAAAGATACAGAAAGAAGGATAGAAACCGTAGGAGGGTAGTTTGGAAAGCAAAAAATTGTGCAAGACCCTATCAATAGCTTTTGATATGTCCAGCGCAATAGCAAAGGTTTCACCGAAACGGCTAAGAAAGGATGACCAAGAGTCAGTTATGAAGGCAAGGAGATCACCAGTAGAACGCCCCTTGCGGAACCCATACTGGCGATCAGATAGAAAGTCAGAAGTGGAAAGGTGCTTTTGAATCTTCCGGTTAAGGATTGATTCAAAAGCTTTAGATAGACAAGAAAGTAAAGCAATAGGACGGTAGTTTGAGGGATTGGAACGGTCACCCTTCTTAAGCACAGACTGTATGAAGGCATACTTCCAGCAGGAAGGAAAGGTAGATGTTGACAGGCAGAGGCGAAAGAGTTTGACCAGGCAGGGTAACAGCACGGAGGCACAGTTTTTAAGGACAATAGGAGGCACTCCATCAGGTCCATAAGCCTTCTGAGGATTGAGGCCAGAGAGGGCATAGAAAACATCATTTTAAAGAATCTTTATAATAGGCATAAAAGAGTCAGAGGGGGGATGAGAATCGTCCAGAGTGGAGTTTTTAGAAAAAAGTTTGAGAGAAGAGTTCAGCCTTAGAGACAGATGAGACGGCAGTGCTGCCGTCAGGGTTAAGGAGAGGAGGGAAAGAGGAAGAAGTGAAATTGGAGATTTTTTTGGCTAGATGCCAGAAGTCACGGGAAGAATTATAAGAAGCAAGGTGTTGACATTTTCTATTGATAAAGAAGTTTTGGTAAGTCGGAGAATAGATTTGGCACGATTCCGGGCTGAAATGTAAAGTCTCTTTTTGTCCTTTTTGGTCTCCTTCATATTTTTCTACCTTCAGTTCCTCAATACGTTACCTTCTCTTCTTTGCACTTTCCTCTATTACATTTTCTCCGTGTCCCGGGTGTTATATCTTCCTTCCCGCATTATCATCGTGCACAGATTATCTCTAATACCCAATTCCCTTCTTTAACTTCTCTTCTTTTGCTTATTTCCGAATAGCAAATTACTTCTTCTCCTTTATGACTTTTTTCAATTACATTTTATTCCTTCCCTTTTCAAAAAAAATATTTTAATCATTCTCGCGCACTGCATTTCCTAAATTTCATCCCTCAAACTTCATTAACCACTCTCCCGTATTTTATTTTCACGTTTCTTCTCCTATAAACGTCCTTTTCTCTCCTCTATACCTTACCTTCTTTCCCTTAACAAGTGTCCCGTACTTGAATGCCTCCGTTTTATACCATTAAAACGCCCTTTACCTCTTCATATATTTATTTAAACTCCCTGACGTTTTCTGCCTTACTCCTCTTCCCCCATGGTCTACCTTCCGTTCATTTACCTTACTTATTTACTTTCCTTCCTCTGTTTATGTCTCCTGAAATTTCTACCATTGGCCTTGGCAACGTTGTCTCATTTGCGTTCATCATTTCAGGTGGTCGCAGCTCGCCACCTGTCCAGGCAAGTTTCCCTATGCTGGAAGGGCAAGATAAGAAACTCGTTGTGTCCGTCTGCATTTCAAGTTTCCTTTTGTCCTTCAGTTGTTCAATCTATGTAGTATCTTACTCAAGTGTCATTTTCCACCTTTTCAATTGTCAACGAGTGTTCGACATGTGTTTTTACTTTCACATATTCTTCAGTTGCCTATGTAAGCCTTCGCTTTGAAGTTCATTGTCCCGTTATTATTATTTCAACCATCACTTGTCTGTATTGTTATCAGTGAGCATGAACTCAAACTGACGGCAAAAACAGATAATATTGACAGGAAAAATATTAAATCCGGTACATTGCCACCTTAGAGGAATATAAACGGAAAATAGGTATGAACAAAGGAAAATACTGACATTTAAAAAAAATATACTACGTTACAATATACTGAACATCACACTGGTAAGTGTGAAAAATAAAAGCAAAATATTTAAGCACAGGGGAAATACAACAAAATGTAACAACGTAGTATGTTTGAATTCCCGCGGACGTTTCCGTAGTGTGTCAAACTGGAAAAAAACGTTCAAACTAAAAAAAAATATATATTTACCACGGAATATATTTTTTCCAGTCTATTATAAATGCCGTTGATGCATATAGAGAAGAGTAACGCGAGCTTTCGGTGTGTGTGTGTGTGTGTGTGTGTGTGTGTGTGTGTGTGTGTGTGTGTGTTTGAGAGAGAGAGAGAGAGAGAGAGAGGTTCATTTTAGCCATTGCTAACTATATTCATAGGTTTCACGCTCTCGATTAGCGAAAGTATCCCTGCCCCAAATTGAACGAAATCCTATGTACAAAAGATATGATTATACATAAACAAGATTTGATTCTATATAAACAGCATCGAATTGCTCATAGATGGGATTCACAACTCTATAATGGCGTTTGCGAGGCCTTTTCAGCGCTTGAGGTGGAAGGATGAATGAATAGCATAGGTAAGGAAAATGAGTGAATATTATATAATGATGATGGATGGTATGTATTTTTTTTTTCAATATTACATATTCCAACTGATTTATTCTTTTATTTTATTTTCCTATCTGTATCTCCCTTTTCTTTATATATGCCCGGTTTCCTTCTTTTTACTGTCTTTTTGTTTCTCTTTTACTCAACAAGTTTCCCCTCTCTTCTACTTCTTTTATTTTCCTCCTACTTTTTTTTTCACCTTTAGTTTTTTTTTTTTCATTTTTGTGTCCTATTATATTTGCATGTCCGATAATTGTTCCTTTTGATATGCATTTTAAAAATTGATTGGAAACTAGGTAGTATGAATTCTACCATTGCTGCTGTAATTTTAATATTTTAAGTGCACTTACTACTACTACTACTACTTCTGCTATACTACTACTACTACTACTACTACTACTACTACTACTACTACTATTGTTATTCATTCTACTACTACTACTACTACTACTACTACTATAATAATAATAATAGTAATACTACTACTACTACTACTACTGCTAATAATAATAATAATAATAATAATAATAATAATAATAATGATAATAATAATAATAATAATAATAATAATAATAATAATAATAATAATAATAATAATAATAACAGCATTGCCAATACTACTACTACTACCACCACTACTACTACTACTACTACTACTACTGCTACTACTACTCTCGCTACGCTGCTATTCCCCGCCTACACACACACACACACACACACACACACACACACACACACACACACACACTCACAAAGCCATCAGTATTAATTAACGCATAACTCTTATCGTACCTATAAATTTTCGTACATTGGCCACACCACCACTATCACCACCACCACCATCTCGTCCACCGTCACCTCCATCATTACCTCAACCACCTCTACCACGACCATCTCCACCACCACCACCACCACCAACAACAACAACAACAACAGTATCAACAACAAAAAACGCAACAAAAATAACAGTATCAACAAAAACAACAACAAAATCAGCATATTCATCAACACAATCTTCATCAACAATAACAACAGCAGCAGCAGTAACAACAATAGCAACAACTACTAGAGGCCAAATCACTGTAGTCATCAACATCATTATCAACAACATAAGCATCAACAACATAATCATCATCATCAACAACAACAACAACAACAACAACAACAACAACAACAACAAAAACAAAAAAACAATAATAACAACAGCAACACTATCTCAACCAGAAATAACAATTGCAAGCGTACGTCAGATATTCGAGTCAATGTTTTCTTTTTATTTAATTTTATTGTTTATTGTGTGGTATTCTTTAATGTATTTTTTTCTATTTTTTTAAAATCTTGCTGTATCGCACATTTTTGAAAGACCAATAATATTAATAACTAGACACATAGCACTCGGAGAGTGCACACCTCCGCCAAAGATCGTCCTGAAAATTGGCATGGGCATCAACTGTGATCCTATGCATCATATGGAAGCATTTGTTTCGAAATTTGATGAAATTCTATTTTTGGGGGGAAACTTTGAACTTGGGCAAACTTTTCGAGGTAAAGGTCAAAGGTCAAGGTCAAGACCATGCAAGGTGCATCTTTCCATGAGCTAAAATATGAACCAAGTCTGAAGTCTCTACGATGACGAGAACCGAAGTTATGGGCAATCTGACGTTTTGTGCGTCCTTGACCTTGACCTTTGACCTTTGACACCAAAATTTTAATGGATTCTATTCTGGATGGACAAGGTGCATCATATGAAAGCATTTGTTTCGAAATTTGATGAAATTCTATTTTTTTGCAAACTTTGACCTAGGGAGAACTTTTCGAAGTCAAGGTCAAAGGTCAAGGTTAAGGCTACGCAAGCTGCATCTTTCCATGAGCTAAAATATTAACCAAATCTGAAGTCTCTACGATGACGAGGACCGAAGTTATGGCCAATCTGACGTTTTGTGCGACCTTGACTTTGACCTTTGACCTTTGACATAAGAAAATAATGGGTTTTATTCTGGAAGGACACGAAGCTTCCCTGAAAAATTGGTTGAGATATACGCAAAATTGTGCACAGGAGACTGTTAACGTACAAACAGACAAACAAACAAACAAACAAACAAACAAACAAACAAACAAATTAGCATACTGACCGGACCGAAAATATAACCTCCTCCAACTTCGTTGGCGGAGGTAATAATAATAATAATAACAATAATAATAATAATAATAATAATAATAATAATAATAATAATAGTAATAATAAAATATAATATTAATAATGATAATAATAACAATAATAGTAGTAGTAGTAATAATAATAATAATAATAATAATAATAATAATAATAATAATAATAACGATAATGATAATAATAATAATAATAATAATAATAATAATAATAATAATAATAATAATAATAATAATAATAATAATTCGCACCGTGGTCTAGTGGTCAGTGTGCCTGGTTACTACTCCACGGGCCCAGGTTCGAATCCCGCCCCGGGCAGTTAGCATACACCTCACCCAGCTGTTTAAACTTCTTTTTGGGCTGGTCGATAAATGGGTACCTGGGGGAGGTTGATTGTGGGAATCCTTGATTTCAAATTGGCTCGTGTCCCGGGGTAATTGGTTCTTACCAACCACAATCTCCAAAGTGCAACGGATCGGAGATAAGCACGACAACCATGCACCCACCTGTACCTTTTATCACCCATAAAACATGCAATGAATGTCTACCGGTGCTACAAACCGAACGTAATAATAAAAAAAATGTAAAATAGTAATACCCCCCCCCCCCCCACACACACACACACGTGCACTGACAACTCACGTTCCTCTCCCTTACTATCCATCTTTCCCTCCCTCACCTCATCACCATCACCAGAACCGAAACAGAACACCATCTCTTTATTGCAATACTTCACTTGACTTACCCTACCATCCCTACCCTTCAGCACTACCACACTAATTAATCACGCCCTTCAATCAGGCAACTGAATTAATACCAACACCACCACAATGGCCGCTATCGCCTTTTCCTCCACTCATACCACTGTTATTTCCATTTGTATTCATAACTTACTTCCTCTCTGTTCCTGCCCAGTAATGGAGGGAAGACGGTAAAGAACTGAGCGAAACGATAGAGAAAGGGAGGGATGAAGAGTGAAAGTTGAGTGGGATTCAGGGAGCCAACGAGTAGAGAGAAATGACGCTAAGATGAAATAAGGAGAGGGGAAGGTAAATGGAGGCTTGGAAAGGATGATTAGGAAAATGAATAAAGTTTTGGAGGGAGTAAATGAGGATGGAAGGAAAATGAAAGAACGGCTTTTTTTTTTTTTTTTTTTTACAACAAAGGAGGCAGCTCAAGGGCACAGAAAAAAAACAATAATAAAAAAAGCCCGCTAATCGCTGCTCCCATAAAAGAACCAGAAGAGGTGGCCAAAAGCAAGGTCAAATTCGGGAGGAGAGGTGTCCTGATACCCTCCTCTTGAAATAGTTCAAGTCGTAGGCAGGAGGAAATACAGATGAAGGAAGATTGTTGCAGAGTTTACCACTGTGAGGGATGAAGGAGTGAAGATGCTGGTTAACTCTTGCATAAGGGGTTTGGACAATATAGGGATGAGCATGAGTAGAAAGTCGTGTGCAGCGGGGCCGTGGGAGGGGGGGAGGCATGCAGTTAGCAAGTTCAGAAGAGCAGTCAGCGTGGAAATATCGATAGAAGATAGAAAGAGAGGCAACATCGCAGCGGAATTTAAGAGGTAGAAGACTATCAGTAGGAGGAGGAGAGCTGATGAGACGCAGAGCCTTAGCCTCCACTCTGTCCAGAACAGCTGTGTGGGTTGAGCCCCCCCACACGTGAGATGCATACTCCATACGAGGGCGGACAAGGCCCCTGTATATGGATAGCAACTGCGCGGGGGAGAAGAACTGGCGGAGACAATACAGAACTCCCAACCTCGAGGAAGCTGATTTAGCGAGAGAGGAGATGTGAAGTTTCCAGTTGAGATTTTGAGTTAAGGATAGAACGAGGATGTTTAGTGTTGAAGAAGGTGACAGCTGAGTGTTGTCGAAGAATAGGGGATAGGTGTTTGGAAGATTGTGTCGAGTTGATAGGTGGAGAAATTGAGTTTTTGAGGCATTGAAGGACACAAGGTTCCTTCTGCCCCAATCGGAAATGATACCAAGGTCTGAGGTTAAGCGTTCTGCAGCCTCCAGTCTGGAGTCTGGCTTAACTGAATAAAATAATGAAAAGGTTTCAAGGAATATTACTACAGTAAAGAAAACGTGGGATGGTGTGCGAGGAAGGGAGTGCAACAGAGGAGCAGGTTGAGGGGCAGAATAATGTATGCCACCAGTTGATCGTCTGTTGTCCAAATGACGAGTGAGGAGGAGGGGGAGAAAGAGGAGCAGGAGGAGGAGGAGGAGAAAAAGGAGGAGGGAGAGAAGGAAAGGGAAGGGGAGGAGGAGGAGGAGGAGGAGGAGAATTGCAGCTAACAAATTTATGTTGACACTGTAATCAATCAGTTCCTGCCTTTCACACTGTATGATGCATAATTACTCTCTCTCTCTCTCTCTCTCTCTCTCTCTCTCTCTCTCTCTCTCTCTTTATTCACCAAAGTAACAATGCCATCATTATACATTTCTTCTTTTTTCTCCTCCTTCTCCTTCGCCTCCTTCTCTTCCTCCTCCTCCTCCTCTTCCTCCTCCTTCCCCTCCTTCTCAACTTCTTCTTCTTCTTTTTCTTCTTCTTCTTTTTCAGTTAAACGTACAGGTACACATGAAATATCCAAAGGTGAATTGTCGCGTGTTACCTGTTTAAAGGGAATGAAAAATATTATATATAAAGAATAATATAAAAAAATAAGTATATGAAAATACAATATATACAATACGCAACCTAAAATAAACTTCTTCTTCTTCTTCATCTCTTTCAATCAGATTTAATATGACTTGCCGACTGGAGCGACAAGTCGCAAATGTGTTTCAACGTAGATAAATGTAAAGTAATGCACGTAGGTGAAAATAACCCGAACTTTAAAAAGCAGATTCAAGGATATGAGTTCAGCGAAGTAAAAAAAGAAAAAAAATCTTGGTGTCATTATCAGTAACACACCTAAAATGACCATCAATGTACAGCGGCGAGTAGAAAAGCCAGTATGATGTTATGATTAATCTCAAGAAACTCTGATTATAAATCACCCGAACTTATGAAGAGATTATATTCAGCATTTGTAAGGCCACACGTAGAATACACCGTCCAGTTATGGTCACCGAATTATATCAAAGATCAAGTTTTGCTAGAAAAGATACAGAGACGAGCTGCCAAACAAATTCCAGCGTTCCGTAACTTGCCGCATGACGAGCGTTTAAAGCGTTTAGATATGTTTTCCTTAAAAAAAGCGAAGGGTATGGGGTGAAAATGGAAGTGTTCAAAATCCTAAATAGATTCGAAAACATTAACCCAGACAGTCCATTTCAGAGAGACCACAACACAATAACACGCAACAACAGTATGAAGTTAAAAGGAGACAGATGTAATACATTGCCGCGCAAAAGTTATTTCAGTACTAGAGTAGTCGATCACTGGAGTAGACTCCCGCCGTCAGTAGTTAGCTCAGAGAGTATCAATAGCTTTAAGTCTTCATTAGATAAGTACTTCAGGGATATAGGATTTTGCTGACCCTTTTTCGTATGTTTCAGAAACACAGCAGCACGGCTCCAACCTACTTTTGACGTATGTCTCGTCTCAGAGGTGAGTGTGCACCCTAGCTGGGGTTCCAGCCGCCACGGGCAATGGGGAACGTAAAGTTGCCAACAATGGCGAGATCAGTTATCTCATATGAAAATTAATGGGTAAGAATACCTTAAAATGGTGAAAGTATTGAATAGAAGTACATCATATCCATTATAAAAGGGTTTTGTAGGACTATAGTGAGCGTTTGAATGTAAAACGATTTGATGAGGCACGCTGGTTGTCTGGCAACATCCGGAAATGTTTACATTTGAAGTTTGATGCCTCAGACGAAGACCCAGGATTTATGCCTGCCCCGGACCAACTTTAGCTCCGCGCGCCGCATCTCAGATTAACACCCAGGATATAAGGTTCCACAGGGCTGGTTTTGGCTCTAAAGACGAACCTGAGACGAAGAGTTAGCTTTATAAGTATGAGCCCAGTAGAGTAAGTTCAGGGTAGTAATTTCCTCTTATTTATCTCTTTACTGTAAAATTTCCATGTCCTTTTCTTCCTAAAAAGGCACATGGTGTTCTCTTCTAACTATTTCATGCCGGCACGTTGCCGGATGGAGAGGTGGGTGGAGAGGAGCCTTCATTTATTATATCCTGTTCCATCACACGTAGCATGCTAGTAGTAGCGGTAGCAGACAGACACCCTCGCCATAGACCGCCAGGTCTTCTGGTGTCTGTTCTTCCTATGTATTCCTATGTATTCTTATTCTTCTTCTTCCTTTTTCTTTTATTCTTCTTGTTCTTCTTCTTCTTCTTCTTCTACTGTTTTCTTCATCTTCCTTCTTCATCTTCTTTTTTCTCCTTTTTCATATCCTTCTTCTACTTCTTTTCTTAAATTTCTCCTCCTCTTCCTCCTCCTCCATGAAAAATGTTGGAACTCACGACCTTCAATCGATTTGATATTTTAAAGGAGAAAGTTGAAGAGGAAGACGAAACCCGGTTGATTGGCGATTCAATGATCAGAGGTCAGTTAACATAATTTTGCGGTCGTTCTTCATATGAGAAACGTAAGCGCATGTGTTTCCCCGGTATAGGTGTAGATGGCATCACTGCGGCGCGCGACGATGTTACTACCGGCTCAGACCAAAACTCCCTGTTCGTCATCCATGTCGGAACGAACGACGTATAGGCCAATCGTTCAAAAGAAATAATTATAAAGTATCATAGATTGATCCGGCAATTCAAGGAAAAAACAAACAACAATAATATCTGGTATCCTCCCGCGGATGAGAGAAAGTAACGCTTTTTACAATAAAGCCGTCAGCACTAACAACCAACTAAACTCATTATGTGCTCAACAAAATGTCGAGTTTGTGAACTTTTGGAGTAACTTCTATGGTGCAAATGACTTGTACGAACGCGATGGTGTGCATCTAAATCCCGTCGGGGCGGCTAGACTTGGAAGACTCCTTAGTGAGCAGGTGTCACTTTTTAGAGAAAAAAAAAAAAGCGAACCCCGACAGAGAACGCCACGTAAACAATCAAAGGACCACCAACCAATCCCACCATGACCATATAAACGCGTGTTACGTAAACGCCTGCAGCATTCGAAATACATTCATAGACCTGGAAGAACTTGCTGCAACGAAAAACGTCCACAGTATCGCCGTCGCGGAGTCATGGTTGAATACAAATAACAGATATTTTATTGCGGAATTTAACTTACCCGGCTATTCATTTTTTCTTTGCGACAGAGAAAACAGAGTTTGTGGTGGCGTCATCTTATATAGTCGTGCTGGTTTAAATCCACGTGTTATCAATGTAGAAAGAATAAATAATATAGGCACCGTTTTCGTAGAAATTTAAAACCGTTCAAGTAAATTAGAAATTGGCATTTTTTATAGACCTCCAAACCAAGCAATGAAAATAAGCATACTACTGTTCGAACGCATTTCTAACATATGCAATCAAGTTGAAACTATAATTATGGGAGACTTTAACTTACCAGAGATGGGGAGGCACGTTAAATATACACTCAGGTCACGATCAATACAGTAACTTATTAGAAAGTGCGCTTTATCCGCATGTGCATTAACCAACTCACGAAAATAATATCCACGATCTAGTTCTCACAACTAAAGAAAGCCTAGTTATTGATCTCAATGTTGGTACAGAATTCAGCGACAGCGATCACTAATGATTTCGTTTGAAAGAAAAATCAAAGAGGACATGAAAACGAGTGAAGAAAGAATACCTGATTACCGGCGTGCTGATTTTGACAAACTAAGAAATTTACTAGCGAATGCAGACTGTAGCGAAATTTCTGCAGACTCAGATATAAATAAAGCTTGGGAAACATTCACAGAAACTTTAAGAAGAGCCGTGAATATATGCGTACCATTCCGTAAAAGACGACCAACAGCCAAGTAAAAGCCTAATTGGTGGAACAATCTACTCAAACGCTAAATTGAGAATAAAAATCGAGCGCGTCGCAAATACTTGATTACGAATAATTAAACAGATAAAATTGAATTCCAAAGGTTACGCCGAGAATCATGTCTCAATAAAAGAAACGTATAGTTCATATTGCTAGCACCAGCAAAACAAATCCTAAATAATCTTCAGCCTACCTAAGAAATAAAATTTCTCACTTCCAGTATTGGCTCAATAGCAACAGTAAATGGCGAATCCACGAATGATGATAAAGAAATCGCAAACATATTGAATGATTTTTTTGCCTCCGTTTTTACAGAAGAAATCTTATCCAAAAGTCAACCGCAAGCCCCTAGATATATTGATGACATTTCCTTGAGTAGTATTAGCGACATTGTAGAAAGTGATAGAGTACAAATTATCGATAATATTAAAGTAAACAAAACGCCCGGCCCAGATAAAATATCCCAGCGTATTCTTAGAGGCAGCAAGTCCCTCTTGAGCATATTCCCAAAGTCGCTAAACGCAGGAAAAGTACCACTAGAATGGAAACTCGCTACAGTAACTTATATCTTGAAAAAAGGCGACAAGTCACAACCAGGTAATTATCGACCGACCAGTCTAACGTCAATCGTGTGTACAATTTTGGAGAGAATCATTTGTGAAAAAAATGGTAAAGTTTTTTTTTTAAGAAAACAGACTAATTAAGGATTCACAACATGGCTTTCGAAACAAACGTTCCTGTTTGACTAACCATCTCGATTTCTTCAACTACATCTTTAATGTATACGATGAAAATCAATAGACATCGTATATTTGGACTTTCAGAAAGCATTTGACAAAATCCCTCACAACCGCCTTCTTAGTAAATTGCAAGCTCACGGTATAACTGGTAATATTCATAAGTGGCTCAAAGACTGGCTTACCGACCGTATACAGAGAGTTGTTATGAATGGTATATCATCTGACTGACGAGATGTCAAAAGCGGTGTTCCACAGGGGTCGGTGTTGGGACCTGTTATGATTTTAGTGTACCTAAATGACATTGACGAGGGGCTATCGTGTAAAATGTCGAAATTTGCCGACGACATAAAAATAGCCAGCAGAGTCACTATGACACTTAATAAAGAACACTTCCAAGGTGATCTCGAACGCTTAAGTAGTTGGGCACGGACATGGCAAATGAATTTCAATATTGAAAAGTGCAAGGTTTTGCATATCGGAATCAACAACGATCGTATTGATTATCAAATTAACGGAGTGCGACTTTCTGAAGCCAGCAAAGAAAAAGATCTTGGAGAAATAATTTCGAACGATCTTAAACCAAGTCAGTATTGCACAGATGTAGTAAAAACTGCCAACAAACTGATCGGATTTATTGGTCGTACATTTGAACACAAATCAGAAAAAAAGTAATATTGACACTACAGTTCGTTAGTTCGCCCACATATTGAGTATTGCGTTTAGTTTTGGTCTCCCTATTACAGAAAATATATAGATAAACTCGAAAGGGTGCAACGTCGAGCTACTAAAATGATCCCAAGACTGCAAAACAAACCGTACGAAGACAGACTTAGAGAACTGAACTTATTAAGCCTATCACAGCGCAGGCTAAGAGGTGACCTTATAGAAGTGTTTAAAATTTTCAAGGGATTCGATAACGTTAATGTTCATGATTATTTTACAGTCTCTCCATCAAATGTAACAAGAAACAATGGACACAAAATAACGAGGAAGCGTTTCAACTCAAATTAATCAAAACACTTCTTCAACCGTGTCATCAATGTATGGAATGGTTTGCCTCAAAACGTCGTCGAAAGCGAAACTATTTGCACGTTCAAAAAACGACTAGACAACATCCGCTATTTTGCTCCGGTCTAAGAGAAAGTAGTGTTAGTTTAGTTGTCGTGTATGAGCATCCTTCTGTCCACTGTAGTTTTTCTATACTTCATGGTATTCTTACTTTTCATGCCAGCCTCGGCTGGAGGGACTGGTGGGAGGGAGGAGCCTTCGCCTTTGCTGTCCTGTGTCTCTGACTCGTAGAATAGAGTAGATGGTAGCAACAACAAACAGCCTAGTTAGAACCAAGATGTCTGTTGCCGTTTGCTTTTCCTTTGTACTCATTTGTACTCCTCCTCCTCTTCCTCCTTCCTCGCCCCTTCTCCATATTCCATCACTGTGCTCAATACCTGTGTAGCAAAGGAGGAGCAGGAGGAGTAGGAGGAGGAGAAGGTGAGGTGGTGTTGGTCTTGATTGGTTCCCACCTTGATGTGTGTGCCGTGTTTGTGTTCGTGTTTGTGGGACGCGTTAAGCCGCCTCAAGTCATTCCCGCCACGCCCCTTCAATCCCCTCTCCTTCTCCCTCCTCTGTCTTCACTCTTCCTTATTCTTCTCATCCTCATCATTCTCCGGTCCTTCATTACCCACTTCCTTTTTTAGCTAAGCACTAGTCACCATTTTGCACATTCCTCATCTCTCTCTCTCTCTCTCTCTCTCTCTCTCTCTCTCTCTCTCTCTCTCTCTCTCTCTCTCTCTCTCTCTCTCTCTTACTATCATCATCTTCACCATCATCATCATTATTTATATTCGTATTCTTATTCTTACTCTCCGTCTTCGTTTTTCTTCTTCTTCTTCTTCGTCTTATTACTATTTCTTTTTCTTATTAATAATCCTATTGGTAAATTTGCTGACGACACAAAGATTGGTAATTCGTTCTTCTCTGACGAAGACAGACAAAGCCTCCAAGAAGATTTCCACAAGTTTCAAATTGGTCTGATAGATGAGAGATGCCCTTAAAATAGACAAGTGGTAGGTTCTTCAAATTGGTGCGAAAAATAAGATTGCGAAATGTGTGATTTTAAACACCTGAGTGTCAAAATCGCGTCAAACCTTAAATTATCTCAACAGTGCATTGACGCGACTAAAACAGTGAACAGAATTCTGGGCTTCATTTAGATAAACTTCTCATCCAGGAATAAAGATGTAATACTTCAACTGTGCAATCGCTTAGTTAGATCCCAGTTGAAATATACGGTATAATTTTGGATTCCCCACCACGCAAAGAACATTTATAAATCACATGTCCATTGTAGGGCAACAAAGATAATCTTTTCGGTGCGTAACATCCATACGACGAAAGGTGCTCACTGTTCATCCCTTAAGCTATTCTCTCTAAAGAGACGTCGACTTCCAGGATCAAATTGAATGTTTCAAAATTCTCAATTGTTTTTCAAATGTGGACAAATCCAAATCGATGACACGAAATTGCACAAAACTCGAGTGTTAACAAATAATTTCAGACTGCACATTTTTTTCTTTACCAACGTTGTAGCGCAAAAACGGAATAACTTCTCACCTTCAGTGGTCCAGTGCAGTGCGATTAATTAATTGATAAACAACCTTGACCACCACTTTCTTCAGCTTGATATTCACTAAAGTCGAAATGCAAATTCTTGTTGGCATTAAATGTATTATAATATCACTTAGGTTTAATAATAGACCACCTAGTCTGGATCATAGGGTCAGTGTGGTATGAATATATATGTAATTCTATTGTAAATACTTTTCTTCTTCTTTTTCTTCTTCTTCTTCTTCTTCTTACTGATAATTTTATTATTATTATTATCATTGTTATTAATATTATTAATATTGTTATTATTATTATTATTAGTAGTAGTAACAATATTACTATTATTATTATTATTATTATTATTATTATTATTATTATTATTACCTCCGCCAACGAAGTTGAAGGAGGTTATCTTTTCGGTCCGGTCAGTATGTTTATTTGTTTGTTTGTTTGTTCGTTACCAGTCTCCTGTGCACAATTTTGCGGTTATCTCAACCAATTTTTCGGGGAAGAGTCGTGTCCATCCAGAATACAACCCATTAAATGTTTGATGTCAAAGGTCAAAGGTCAAGGTCAAGGTCGCACAAAACGTCAGATTGGCCATAACTTCATTTCTCTTCATCGTAGAGACTTCAGACTTGGTTCATATTTTAGCTCATGGAAAGGCGTACCTTGCATGACCTTGACCTTTGACCTTGACCTCTAAAAGTTCGCCCAAGGTCAAAGTTTCCAAAAAATTACATTTCATCAAATTTCGAAACAAATGCTTTCATATGATGCACCTTGTCCCTCGATAATAGAATCCGTTATTTTTTTATGTTAAAGGTCAAAGGTCAAGGTCAAGGTAGCACAAAACGTCAGATTAGCCATAACTTCGGTTTTCGTCATCGTAGAGAGCTTAGACTTGGTTCATATTTTAGCTCATGGAAAGACGCACCTTACATGGAAACATGGAAATACAGGCAACGGAAAGCCTATTGGCTCATTAAGTGGTTGCCCGCTTTGGTGATTTAATCTGCTCGACAGCCACTTGGGGCCTGGGGAGCAGATGAAAGCACCTCGACATTGAGGAGCAGATGAAAAGCACCTCGATATTGAGGAACAGATACAAGAACATAGAAATACACGGAGACTGGGAGAGGACGAGTGGCCTACACAGGGCAGCCCCAGAATCTCCCTCAATACTCAAGGTGGGTGAGGTGTAGTTTCAGGGGCAAAGGTAGAGGCTTGATCCTCGTTTTACCGGCGGTACTAGGCACGGCACCAGTAACCTGTCACCTTACTGCACCTACACCTCACTCCACCTGTCATGCGGACATTAACTGTTGCTGTACTCTATTGTTGACTTACGCTATTTGTAATCTAGGTTGTGGGGGAGAATTATATGAATATAGGTTGAGGTCTTGCTGCAATCTGTCTGAAAATATGTACCTCAATTTTCAGTTCACTCCTGACGCAGCGAAGTGACGGTCGATTCTATATTTGAAGGAGTTGATAGTATTCGCATTTACTACTTCTGAAGGAAGACTGTTCCAGTGACGAATGACTCGGTTTGAAAAGAAACTCCTTCCGATGTCTGTGTTACATCGACTCCAGTGAATGGGTAAGCCGTTATTTCTAGTTCCTAGGTTGGTTTGCAGTTCAAAGAATTTGGAGTAATCGACGTTATTGATGTTTTTCAGATACTTGAAGATTTGAATCATATCCCCTCGCAGGCGCCTTTTCTTCAATGTAAAGAGATTGAGTCGATTGAGTCGTTCCTCGTACGGTTGAGCCCTTAAGGATGGAATCATCTTTTGGCGCGTCGTTGAATCCTTTCCAATAAATCAATGTCTTTTCTGTAATTAGGAGACCAGAACTGTACTGCATACTCGAGGTGCGGTCTTACCATGGAATTATACAAGGCTAGCATCACGTCTGGCGTTTTACACTCGAAGTTCCTCGCTATGAATCCGAGCATAGTGTTGGCTTTGTTGTAGGCTTTTTTACAATGATTCTCGTGTTTCAGGTCACTGCTGATAGTGACTCCAAGGTCCTTTCCCTCCTGCATCGCTTGCAGAGGTTTCCCATTCATGATATATGTGTGGTTACTATTTCTGGACCCAATGTGCATGACTTTGCATTTGTCAACATTAAAGGACATTTGCCATTTTTCTGACCATTCGATAATGTGATTGAGGTCTTTCTGAATGATTTCGCAGTCGGTCTTTGTGAGGGCCTTTCCACCCACCTTCGTGTCATCAGCAAATTTCGATATTGTTGATTTCAATCCTGATTCGAGGTCGTAGATATATATGATGAAGAGAATGGGTCCAGCACTGACTCTTGAGGCACTCCACTAGTGACTGGAAGCCAATCGGAAGGCTGTCCGTTTAGTAGTACTCGTTGTTTTCTGCCGGAGAGCCAATCTCTTATCCACGCGATCAGATTGGCTCCAATGCCCGCCGAATGCAGTTTCTTAAGGAGTCGCTCGTGCGGTACCTTGTCGAAACCTTTCCGAAAGTCCAGGTATATAACATCACTGGGGATGTGGGCATCCCAGTTATTATATATACCTTGGAAGAAGTCTAATAAATTTGTTAGGCATGAGCGCTTGTTTCTGAAGCCATGCTGGGTGTCGGAGATTACATTATTGTCTTCTAGAAACTTAACAAGTTTGTCTCTAATAATCTTTTCGAGTATTTTTCCTGCCACTGATGTCAAACTTATGGGCCTGTAGTTTAATGCAACGCTTTTGTCTCCTTTTTTTTTTAAATCGGTGTTACGTTCGCCATCTTCCAGTCTTCCGGGACCTTGTTCAGTTTAACAGACTGGTTGCATATGCTAGTGAGTGGCTGACGTATTTGTTGTTTAAGCTCTTTTAATAACCGTGGTGACAAACCGTCGGGTCCCGTTGACTTGTTCGTGTCGAGTTAGTCCAAATACTTTTTAACTTTTTGGTTGCATATTGTGTCAATTTCCAGGGGCGTAATCTCACTCGGCGTGTCATGGCTCTCGGGAATGGTTTCGATGTCCTCGACTGTGAATATGGATGTGAAGTTACTGTTGGGGATTCTGGCCATCTGTTTACTGTCCTGAGTTACAGATCCAGTCTCATCTGTCAGGGGACCAATATTGTATTTTACTTTCTTTTTCGATCTGATGTATGTGAATAATTTTTTTGAGTTTGTTTTGATGTCACGCGCTATTTGCTTTTCGTAGTTGCGTTTACTACTTCGAATAAGGGTGCGACAAGCTCTGAGGCTGGTGTGGTACTGAGTACGGGCTTCGGCCGTGTCATTTTCTTTCATCAGGTTATAATTCCTTTTTTTTAAAGTTTACCGCCCTTTTTATTTATGTGGTCATCCACGGTAGATCCACGGTTCCATTTGCTCGCCTGGGTTTCGTAGGCACTGTAGCCTTTTCTACTTGCAAAAGCTTATCTTTGAAGTTGTTCCACACGTTGTCGATTGTATTGTCGGTTAGGTGAAGCTGGTCTCAGGTCGCATAGGGAAGCAGCTCACGGGCTAGGTTGAAATTTGCTTTTTTGTAGTCTGGTATCACTGACGGATTGTCTACGAGTTTGTGACTTATGTTGACATTGAAACGGATTAAGTGGTGATCGCAACCATTAATTTTTTCACCAACTTCACAGTCGCGAATGAGGTCGGGGTCGCTTACTAATACCAGATCCAGCAGATTGTTTTCTCTTGTCGGTTGAGTTACAACTTGAGTGAGGAACGAATCCTCCACCATTTCTATAAGCCTGTTACCCTCCTGACCTCCAGTCATTAGTCCCCAGTCAATGTTAGGGCAATTAAAGTCCCCAATTATTATTGCTTCTTTGCTTTGTGTTAAAGAGTGAAGCTCTTCGTACAAGGCAGTGTCGTCGGCTGCCTGTTGTTTTGGAGGCCTGTATACGGTCGCAAGTGTTAGTTTCTTATTATTCGCGGTTATTACCACATAGACGGAGTCGTAACTTTCTGCGTCCTGTTTGTCTATTTTTATGGCAAGGAGCGTACTTTTTACGTAGCAAATTATTCCTCCTCCTTTCTTGTGCAATCGATTTTTTTGGAAGCTTTCGTACCCGGGAAATGACAGTTCAGATACTAGATGTGCAGAGTTGGCCCAAGGCTCTGTGATGGCTACCTCATCTGGTTTCTCAGTTGCAATATACGCCCTAATTTCGTCCTTTTTGGCTAATAGACTGCGTGCTCTTGACGTGGTCTTGACCTTGACCTTTGACCTTAACCTTGAAAAGTTCGCCCAAGGTCAAGATTCCAAAAAAAAAAAGAATTTCATCAAACTTCGAAAGAAATGCTTCCATATAATGCTTCTTGCATGGCCTTGACCTTTGACCTTGACCTCGGGAAGTTCGCCCAAGGTCAAAGTTTCCAAAAAAACAGAATTTCATCTCAGCAACAGCTCTCGCGGGCGAGCGATTTGAGCTGCTCTGCTGACTGCCAGGCTCCTGTGCCATTGTTCACGCGCCAGTCGTATCGCTTCGCGCGGCACTAGTTACAGAGTGACTCGCAGCCGTCCCGGCTGCTTTTTTTGTATGACTGTTGTGTTCTTGTGCCGGTAGACTCTGCTGCAGTACGACGCCGAACCCCGAGGGCAGTGCCACGAAGGGACCCTTAGGATAAAGGGGTGGTTTAAGGAGACGGCAGAGTGCTTGTTAGGTCCCCCAAGACCCGCAAGGGGCAACAGCGGCGCTCTATCGAGCCCTTTAGAGGGTGGGTGAGCTGCAGCCCCCCGCTGTTGTAGGCATAGTCCGCCTTAAATAGGTTATTTTTTTTTCTCTTTTTATTTATTTTATATGTCTAGCGGAGGTGTGCACTCTCCGAGTGCTATGCATCTAGTTATTAATATTATCGTTATTTTTATTATCATTATTTTTGTAATTATTATTATTATCTTCATTATTGTTATTATTATAGTCTTACTATTAAAATTAGTATCCAGGTATAGTTAGCCTATTTTATTTTCCTTATCAGCAGAACTATTAACACAGTGAAAAAATCCCGAAATGAACAGCACTGAGTGCCGGGGGATCAAACCCGTGTCTTCTGAGTAAAAGTCGGTCGCAGAAGTGGTCACTGGCTTGATGGTCTTTTAGTTCATTGGTGGCGTAGTTGCTATGCTGCCCTAACCTCTACTCACAAGGCACGGGCTCGATCCCCCGGCGGCACGGGCTCGATCCCCCGGCACTCAGTTTTGTTCATTACGGGATTTTTTCGCTGTGTTAATACAGTTTCCTTAATGTATATATATACATCGTATGTGCCTAAAAGGTTTGCTTAAAAGCGTTTCCGGCTGTCACGAGTGTGAGCGGGGTCATCTTCACCTTCATGCCCACAGTGTGGGGCCGGGGGTTCAGGTGGCCGCTGGCGTGATGACCTTTAGTTAATCGGTGGTGTCGTCGCTATGCTGCCCTGAATTCTACTCAAAATGCACGGGTTCTATCCTCCGACACTCAGTGGTGCTCATTACGGGACACCAACAGAAGATGCATTGAAGAAAATATATTCAAAATCATGTCAGGAGTGTGTTACGGGAGGCGTCCTTGTGCCCTCTACCATACTTCCTGAAGCCAGTGCGGCGGGAGAGAGGCTTAACCCTATACGTTCCGACCCCTTGAGATTTTTCGCCCTCGTATAGCCAGCATCGTATTGATTTTTCTGAACAACAATAACGCTCGTGAACACTAAGTACTGGAACCTAATCAATGGTGTAAAGCAATAGTGAATAATGAGTGAAAAGAAACTCTCAAGAAATAAAATCCTTTTCTCCCTCTTCCTCCTATTCTTCCTTCTTTTCTTCTTCTTCCTCCTCTTCCTATTCTTCCTTCTTTTCTTCTTCTTCTTCCTCTTCTTCCTTCTTTTCCTCCTCCTCTTCTTTCTCCTTTTCTTCTTCCTCCTCTTCCTCTTCTTTCTCCTTTTATTCTTCCTCTTCCTCTTCTTCCTCCTTTTCCTTTTCTCGCTAGCTTCTCGCCTCTTTTTCTTCCTCTTCCTTTTCTTCTGCCTCTTCCTCTTCTTCCTCTTCCCTTCCTTCTTCCTCTTCTTCTTCATCTTCCTCCTCTTCCTGTTCTTCCTCCTCCTCCTCTTCTTCCTCTATTTCCTCCTCTTCTTCCTCTTACTCTTCTTCCTGCTCTTCCTCCTTTCCTTCCTCCTCTTCTTCCTCCTTTTCCTCTTCTTCCTCCTCTTCCTCTTCTTTCTCCTTTTCCCTCTTCCCTCTTTTCCCCCTCCTCTTCCTCTTCTTCTTTTTCCTTTTCCTCTTCCTCTGCTTCCTACTTTTCCTCCTCTTCCTAGCTTCTCGTCCTACTCTTCTTCCTCATTCTTCCTCTCACTCTTCCTTTTCTTCTTCCTTCTCATCTTCTTCTTCCTTTTTCTTGATTTTGCTCTTCTTAATTCTTCCTCCTCTTCCTCTTTCTCTTCTTCCTCCTCTCCCACCTCTTCCTCTATTTCCTCCTCTTCTTCCTCTTCCTCTTCTTCATCCTCTTCCTCCTTTTCTTCCTCTTCTTCCTACTCTTCCTAGTCTTCCTCTTCTTCCTTCTTCCTCTTCTTCCTCCTTATTGTCCCCTTCCCTCTTTTCCTCCTCTTCTTCCTCTTCTTCCTCCTCTTCTTCTATACTTTTCCACCTCTTCCTAGCTTCTCGTCCTCTTCTTCTTCCTCTTCTAGCTTCTTCCTCCTTTTCCTCCCCTACCTCTTCTTCTTCCTCTTCCTTTTCTTCTTCCTCTTTTTCCTCCTCTTATGCATCTTCCTCTCCTTCCTCTTCTTCTTCCTCCTCTCCCTCCTCTTCCTCTATTTCCTCCTCTTCTTCCTCTTCCTCTTCTTCATCCTCTTCTTCCTCCTTTTTGGTGATGATGGTGATGGTGGTGATGATGATGGTGGTGATGGTGGTGATGGTGGTGATGATGATGGTGATGATGGTGGTGATGATGATGGTGGTGATGATGATGGTGGTGATGATGGTGGTGGTGATGATGGATGATGGTGGTGATGATGGTGGTGATGATGATGGTGGTGATGATGATGGTGGTGATGGTGATGGTGGTGATGATGATGGTGGTGATGGTGATGATGGTGATGGTGGTGATGATGATGATGGTGGTGATGATGATGGTGATGATGATGGTGATGATGGTGATGATGATGATGATGGTGGTGATGATGGTGGTGATGATGATGGTGGTGATGATGATGGTGATGATGATGGTGATGATGGTGATGGTGGTGATGATTATGGTGGTGATGATGGTGGTGGTGATGATGGTGGTGGTGATGATGATGGTGATGATGATGGTGGTGATGATGATGGTGGTGATGATGGTGGTGGTGATGATGGTGGTGATGATGGTGGTGATGATGATGGTGGTGATGATGGTGGTGATGGTGATGGTGGTGATGATGATGGTGGTGATGGTGATGATGGTGATGGTGGTGATGATGATGATGGTGGTGATGATGATGGTGATGATGATGGTGATGATGGTGATGATGATGATGATGGTGGTGATGATGGTGGTGATGATGATGGTGGTGATGATGATGGTGATGGTGATGGTGATGATGGTGATGGTGGTGATGATTATGGTGGTGATGATGGTGGTGGTGATGATGGTGGTGGTGATGATGATGGTGGTGATGATGATGGTGGTGATGATGATGGTGGTGATGGTGGTGATGATTATGGTGGTGATGCTTCTGGTGATGATGATGGTGGTGATGATGGTGATGATGGTGATGATGGTGGTGATGATGATGATGGTGATGGTGGTGATGATGGTGGTGGTGATGATGGTGGTGGTGATGATGATGGTGGTGATGATGATGGTGGTGATAATGATGGTGGTGATGATGATGGTGGTGATGATTATGGTGGTGATGATGGTGGTGGTGATGATGGTGGTCGTGATGGTGGCGTTGATGATAAGTGTCAGAGAGAGAGAGAGAGAGAGAGAGAGAGAGAGAGAGAGAGAGAGAGGCCAGTCATAGGCTATTTGACCGTTTGAACCTAGCTCCCCTCTCTTCCATCTTTCATAGTATTTTTTTATTACGCTCAAGTTCGCTTTCGTAGTCGTCTTGAGATCCCAAAATCTCTCTCTCTCTCTCTCTCTCTCTCTCTCTCTCTCTCTCTCTCTCTCTCTCTCTCTCTCTCTCAATGCATCCAGGTCCCCCCCAAAATAAACCATACGAGGCCAGTGATTTATAGAAAGTAATTTTTTTTTTTTGCCGATAAGAGTATATTTGCTTATATTGAAAGGAACTGAATATGAATGACATGAATATTTCGCAGCAAGTGACACTGGCACTGATATTATTTTGGGTATTATCATTGTTGCCTGGTTAATATATATATATATATATATATATATATATATATATATATATATATATATATATATATATATATATATATATATATATATATATATATATATATATATATATATATATATATATATATATATATATATATATATATATATATATATATATATATATATATATATATATATTAATATATTTATATATATTTAAAAAGAGAGAGAGAGAGAGAGAGAGAGAGAGAGAGAGAGGCCAGTCATAGGCTATTTGACCGTTTGAACCTAGCTCCCTCTCTTCCATCTTTCATAGTATTTTATATATATATATATATATATATATATATATATATATATATATATATATATATATAGAGAGAGAGAGAGAGAGAGAGAGAGAGAGAGAGGCCAGTCATAGGCTATTTGACCGTTTGAACCTAGCTCCCCTCTCTTCCATCTTTCATAGTATTTTTTTTATTACGCTAAAATATTTTTTTTTGCCGATAAGAGTATATTTGCTTATATTGAAAGGAACTGAATATGAATGACATGAATATTTCGCAGCAAGTGACACTGGCACTGATATTATTTTGGGTATTATCATTGTTGCCTGGTTAATATATATATATATATATATATATATATATATATATATATATATATATATATATATATATATATATATATATATATGAAAGATGGAAGAGAGGGGAGCTAGGTTCAAACGGTCAAATAGCCTATGACTGGCCTCTCTCTCTCTCTCTCTCTCTCTCTCTCTCTCTCTGACTCCAAGCACGTACGTTTTTTTCTTTATTAGCTATATATAGGAATTGTCTGGCCAAAGTACAAGAAATTAACATATGTACGAGACACAGTTATCACCTTATGGTAGTGTCAAAATAAGTATTGTATGTGCCATAATTCGTCATAGAAAACGAGCATAGCAACCCCTCGCCTCGCATGGCAACACAAAAACACACACACACACACACACACACACACACACACACACACACACACACACACACACCGTAAAAACACACACACACATACGAATGCACGCACATCAATATGTATCAAGAGGGATGGCATGTTCCTCTCTTGTCTATTGTTGGTTACTTGCAATAATAAACTATCAATCAATCATCAATCACAAGCTCGTGTCGCCAACTGCCGTTGAATAACTCTCGTACACAGCGGGCTGTGTACGTTTTTATTATGTTTTTATTACAGCCAGCTTGTTTGTTGGTCTGTTTAGTGTCAGCTAAAGCTTTGTTAACATAAAAGATGCAGAACATGCAGTATAGCACTATACAATACAGGTATATTAATACTTATAACAGTAATAATATCGTCATCCGGAGGCGTTTGAACGTTGGGTTTTTTTTCACAGCGTATCGCCGTGCTTCAAAATGATTCGCGTCGGTGTTTCTAAATATTCGTGTTTAGCAAGATAACGGAGGCTCCTATGGTTATTTTTGATATCGCATCTTAATCTACGGTATTTTCTACGTTTATCAGTAGGTCTGTTTTTCTTTTAAACTTGGTAATAAAAAAAAAATGATCGTTTTGACAAAAATCCTCAGGGGGGGGGGCAATTGTGGCCCGGGTCGGAACGTATAGGGTCAAGCAGGAAGGATCACTTTTTTTTATCACCCTCAGTTAAACAGATGTGTGAACACAACGCTTAGGTCACAAGTATATCAGGTTGCCTCTTTCTAGTGTGGTGCAAAATTTTGGGAACATTATGTTCCATTGGCTCCTTGAGCCTGCGTTGGAAAACAACCCATTAACCCTACACAGGGCTATGTAACATGCGGGTTACCGTAGTTTATCTTTCCGGGATTTCACCTGGTACCCATTTATCGACAATCCCCGCAGATAGGAACGTTAACCACTGCACCGCGGAGTCACTGTGATACTCAGCATAATATCCTTCTGAAGGGAGAGAGAATTTCAAAGTGGGAACGATCTGTCAACTGTTTTCTGTTTTCTTAATGCAAATGCTAAAGCTTGGTAAAACATACCTCCCCACAGGTCACAAAACTGCGCCAGATAGCCTCCTGGTTTTTTTTTTGGTTTTTTTTAACGTCTCCAACTTGAAGGGAGAGAGGTTCAAGAGGTATGATCAGTATTTTTTTTTTCTCTTTAGACGCCAGCAGTAAAGAAAAGTAAAACTGAACAGTCCAAAGAAGCAGTTTATATAGTAGCCAACATGGTCGCTGTTGTCTGTATCTTCATGTTCTTGTGCTTTTTCCATTTTTCCTCCTTCTTTCTGACCCTTCTCCTTTTTCCTAACCTTCCTTTATCTCGATTGTTTATGCTGATAATGATGGTTATGTATTTTATCAAGATGTTGACTGTTGATGTTGGCAAGGGAAGAGGAGTTAAAAATATATGAGATAGTGATGAAAGATGAGAAGCGAAGCAGGATATGAGCGAGTAATGTGAGAAAACAGCAATATAGTTCTTTTTTTTACAACAAAGGAGACAGCTCAAGGGCACACAAAAAAGTAAACAATAATAAAAAAAAAAGCCCGCTACTCGCTGCTCAAAAAAAAAAAAAAAAAATCCAAAGAGGTGGCCGAAAGAGAGGTCAATTTCGGGAGGAGAGGTGTCCAGATACCCTTCTCTTGAAAGTTATAATAATAATAATAATAATAATAATAATAATAATAATAATAATAATAATAGGTTTATTCACCAAGAAGCAGATTACAAAGAATCGTGAGAGATTTCATGTTTCTGAAAAGATCTTGGCTTACAATGAATGAATCAATTTTAATTACCGTTTGCTTCCTGAGATTTTGTTGATACAGTTAAAAACAAAGAGAAATAAGTTTTCTTAAAAATAATAATAATGTTGAAGAATAAAAAAGTAAAAAGTAAAAAGTAAAAATTTTAAATACAAATTTTCAAAAGTAAAAACCTTAAAAAAAGGTCTATCAATGTAAAAAAAAGAGTTACCCGCCGGAAAGCACGAATGCTATAAATCCAAAAGGCCCAGCGGGCGACACTTCAATGATATCGGGAAATACAGAATGAAGGAGAAAGCAAAGAATAGGAAGATGGAGAAAAAATTAGTAGGTAGCGAGCTAAGAGAGAAGAAAGGCATTCACATGTATTTTAAATGTTTCACAGTTACTAGAATTAATAATCACATTAGGAAGTGACGGTCGCTGGGATGAAACACCGTGAAAAGTGTGATGTATTACATCGGTCGACAGACAAGGAACGGTCATTTAGGGCCGCTTTCAGTCGTTTTGTTTGTTTTGATCGTTGCCAATGGCGACGATCGCCGATTTAGAAATTCCACTTAAAACTGGCTGATGGGGTGGTGGCGGCTGCTGGGTTAGCCTAGCCCCGCACCTTACCACACACTCTCAACACCTCTCGCTTCCTCTGCAGCCGCCACTACCCCATAGGCCAGTTTCACGTGGAAAACTATAGCGTCGATCGGCGCCATTGGTAACGATCAAAACAAACAAAACGACTGTGTCGTGTAGCACGCGATGGTTGTGAGAGAGCAGGCAAACGACGGTGCAATGGGTGGTCGATATTAGATATAATTTTGAAAAAATAAGACAATGATCTCACCAAGCGACGATGCCGAAGATTAATCTCGAGATTCGGAAAAAGAAATTTAATCTGGTTGAACTCTATCTAACAGCTTCACGTGAGACTCTGCTGCAGAAATCCAAACGGAATGACAGTACTCGAAATGAGGCAGTATGAGAGAGTAAAAGCATTATTTTACATCATCATCAGAGGAATAAAGCTGACTGCGTTTACGCAACTAATCAACTTTTTGCAAGACTGCCGACGCAAGTGAACGCAGGTGCAACTCGAAAGTGAGTTTGGGATCAAGAACCAAACTGTGGGATTTGCTCGGGCTCAGCTTTATACCCCACCGAACACACCAAGACAGAATCCTAGACACATCGCGAGAGAGAACATTGGCAATTATCTGTCTATCCTGAGGGGAAGGAATTACTGCATATATAGAGGTGTCGTCAGTATATGCAACCATATTAGACTCGATTGCACGCCACATGTCTAATGTTTAAATAATAAAAAGAATGGGTCCCAGGACACTACCTTGGGGAACGCCAGATATAACTGGACTAAAAGAACTGTAACAGCTATCAACAGTCACAGTCGTGATTAGACAGATAGATAGACTTAAAGTCACTAAGGCGCCAGGGCAAGATGATCTTTTCCCCCAGGGTAATAAAGGAATGTGAAACTGAAATAAGTGGGCAGTTAACAGAAGTATTTAGGAAGTCACTAGACACAGGGGTGGTGCCTGTTTCATGGAGGCAGGCACACGTTATTCTACTATTTAAGAAGGGAGACAAATCTTCTATGGAGAACTATAGGCCGATTAGTTTGACGTCAGTTATAGATAAAATGATTGAGTCAATAATAGCTGATGGTATTAGGGACCATATAGACATATATAATTTAATTCACGACTCACAGCATGGGTTTACTAAAGGAAAGTTGTGCCTCACTAATATTATATCCTTTTACAATAGAGTATACGAGGCAGCTGACAATGATGAGAGCTATGATGTTGTTTATCTTGATTTTAGTAAGGCCTTCGATAAGGTACCTCACCAGAGACTGTTAAATAGTGTCAGGGCTCATGGAATAAGAGGGAAGGTATTTGATTGGATTAAGGCGTGGATTAGCGACAGGAAACAGAGGGTTACCATTAACGTTAAAAAATCGGAATGGGGTAATGTTACCAGTGGGGTTCCCCAAGGTTCAGTTTTAGGCCCGCTTTTATTCATTATCTACATCAATGACATAGACAATGGGATAACTAGTGACATAGGTAAATTTGCAGATGACACCAAAATAGGACGCACCATTATGACAGGGGAGGATGCTAGAGCACTCCAGGAGGATCTCAACAAACTGTCAGCTTGGTCAGAGAAATGGCAGATGAATTTTAACATCACCAAGTGTAGCGTACTTAATGTAGGAACACGCAACCCATTACACGGGTATAGTTTAGACTCCACAGCGATAGGCAGGTCTGAGTGTGAAAGGGATTTGGGAGTGTTAGTGAACTCTGACCTAAAACTAAGGAAGCAATGTATTAGTGCGAGGAATAGGGCTAACAGGGTATTAGGCTTTATTAACAGGACGGTAACCAACAGGAGTGCAGAGGTCATCCTCAGACTCTATTTATCGTTAGTTAGGCCACACTTAGATTATGCTGTCCAGTTTTGGTGCCCACACTACAGAATGGACATCAACTTGCTAGAATTAGTTCAGAGGAGGATGACCAAGATGATTCAGGGACTGAGGAACCTCCCATAACAAAATAGGCTGAAACATCTAAACTTACATTCACTAAAGAGACGAAGAGTGCGGGGAGATCTGATAGAAGTATTCAAATGGGTCAAGGGTTACAACAAAGGCGATATAAGTAAAGTACTGAGAATTAGCCAGCAGGATCCGCAGGACTCGCAGTAATGGATTTAAATTAGAAAAGTATAGATTTAGGAGAGATATAGGCAAGCATTGGTTTAGCAATAGGGTGGTGGGGGAATGGAATAGACTCAGCAATCACATAGTTAGTGCAGGGACGATAGCTTGTTTTAAGAGTAGACTGGATAGCTACATGGACGAGGACGACAGGTGGCAGTGAGGTGTGGGTGCAGTAAGGTGACAGGGTACTGGTGCGTGCCTAGTACCGCCGGTATAACGAGGATCAAACCTCTACCTGTAACCCCTGTAACTACACCTCACCCATCGTGAGTAGTGGGGGGGATTCTGGAGCTGCCCTGTGTAGGCCACCCGGCGTCTTGCAGTTTCCCTATGTTCTTATGTATTTATGTTCTTATAATTCTCCCTAGTCTCGTGTGAGCGCAGTCGAGACCATTCACAGTAGGCAACTTGCTTGTCACGCTGGGCTCGTCTGCAGTCATCATTGAACCAGGCTTTTTCCTTACGACGACTACGAATAAATTTAGAGGGAATTTTTCTTTCGCTTATCTCAAAACATCAAGTTTGATAAAATCACTGAGAATTTCCTTCAGGAGTTTGGTAATTTCTCCCCGTATAAGATGAACAGCTGGGGCCTCATGTTGAAACAAAGTATTGAAAGCATTCAGCCTTCGTAGCTGAAAGCTGATAAATTCTAACTGAACTTTATAGAACTTGTTGTTGAGTGCCTGAAGGACTGTTACAATTGTATTTGAAGGATCAGTCTTTTTGGCTACTAGGTCAGTAAAATACAATTGAAGAGCTGGCCACGGCTTTAGAACTCTATTTACTCCATTTTCTATGGACAGCCAACGAGTCTGTGAAAGGTTAAGTATCTTATGGACAGGAACCAAGTTATGAGTCCTTTGGCTTGATCTACTGAAGTGAGAATGGACATTCCTCAACATGTCTTCTAATGATGTAGACATTTTCAAACATGCATTTGAATCACACAGGTGCATCAAGTGGCAACTGCACCTAATGGCGACAACATGAGGATGCTCTCTCTTCAACAGGGACACTACACTACCTTTATCCCCAAACATAACATTAGTAGTGTCAGAGGAATAGCCAATTAAGCTGGTCATTGGGATACCTTTGCCTAATGTCGATTGTTTTATTGCATTGTATAATCTCTCTGCTGTACAGTCATGAACAGGTACCAAATCAAAAAATTGTGTTACAGTCTTCATAGCTTCATCGCAAAAATACACCACAACAATCCCAAGCTGCTTTTCCGTTGACACATCTGTAGTTTCATCTGGTATTATACTAAATTTGACTTTCCTCAATTGTTCTACCAACTCTTTACCAAAATACATTCCAATTCCCTGCCTCATAATGTTAGAACACTTTGTGTCACCAATTTTAAGATGTAATAAAGCATCCTTTTCTGCAGAATTTGCAGGAGCACATGGTTTTATGAGGCTTACTAAAGAGCTTGCCAAGCTAAAAGGGAGGTTGTGTTCAGCAATGAAAACTGCAACTCGTGTCTCTGTGCTTTCTTTGTAACTATTAAAGTAATGATGTTTTGCAAAAGCTGCTATTAGTGAAGGAGTATTTTGTTTAGCTTTCATATTGTTGATATGCAACGAAGTTTGACTGTGTTTAAGCAAGGCAGATCTATGGCTGCTAACAGTCTTCATACAAGCTGAACACTTAGGATCTTTAGAATCATTTGTTGGTGCGAGTAACCAGTCTTTGAATTCCTTCTGGCTAGTCCATTCTGAGCGAAAGTTCTGTCCATATACCTTAACATTTTTAAGTTTTTTGGGGGTGGGTATACATTCGTCATCACTAGACGAAGTGTGCAATGAACTTGCCATCCTCTCCAATCAATGCCGTCAACCAGATCAGCAAATCAACCTGGCAGCCAGAGCAACAAAGCAACCTGTTAAGCAACAAAAATGATAGAAACTATAATTTTCTCCACTTCAGTTTCAAGTTCTTATTTGCTCCTCCCAACTCTCAAGCTACAATTAATAACATCTTTATTTTGGTCTCCTTTGCTATGGAATGCATGAAAAATCATAGGGGACTAGAAAAGTGTGAAAAAAAAAAAACCATGAAGTAAGGCGGAGGCAATCGTTCCAGAACGATTACCGACACTTTAGTGTTAAGAGAGTGTTCAAGATCATCAGTGAATTACACACCCTGCCCTGCCTGTTACACAATGCATATTAAGCTATGACTCCTGGAGTAAGTGATTGTGGTCTGTGCACTCTCTGAGATGAGGCTCAGCTTATCACTCTCAATCTCAGTACTGTACTCGTATGTTAGAGCCTGGAGCACCCTTCGCTAACATAAACACAACAAGAAGAGTCACGTTACATAATGGACATAGCAGTAACAGGTACCAGTGATATATATGAGGCCATTACGGATATTAAAACATCCTCACCACCAGGACCAGACGCTGTTGGAACAATACAAAGGAACACAAAGAAAGAACAAACAACAGCAGACCTGCTGGTCCTTACGAGGCTGTATGTGACAAGCTACACTAACTATCTAATCAAAGGTGGAAGATGAAGGACAGCAAAGGCGAAGGCTCCTCCCCACCCCTCCATCCCTCCAGCCAAAGCTGGCAGGAAAGGTAAAAGAACCATGCAGCATGGAAAAACTGCATGGAAATTATGTAGGAAAGAGGAAAGAACTACCATTACTGCTACCACTAACCGGGCAATAAAAGCGGACACCAGTATTCGAAAGAACTTAACGTTATTACGACAATGAGTAATATCTTAGTTGCTGGTTGGATTCAAAACACTGGTCTATTCTATTCTTGAAGGCCGTAACTGTTGTACTATCAACGACATCACAGGGTAGAGAGTTCCAAACATTAGCAACTCGATTGAAGAAGAAGTGTTTAGCTTCGTACGACGAGAATCTTTTACCACTTATCTCCAAATTGTGATTTATTATTGTTCTGTTTGATCGATCAATTGTAAAGTAATATTTCGCATTAATATCACTGAATCCTTTAAACATTTTAAACACTTCTATTAGATCGCCTCGCATTCTTCGTTTTGATAGACTGAATAAATTTACTTCTTTAAGCCTGTGAGGCAGGCTGGGGGTTAGCCTGTAAGGCAGGCTGGGGGTTAGCCTGTGAGGCAGGCTGGGAGTCAACCTGTGAGGCAGGTAACACGTCCTCCCGTGAAGCAGGAGATTCGTCTGGAGAGGGCACAGTCTCGGTGGAGGGCCTCTCCACCATCGATGGTGGAGTCACTGCCACATTATTTGAAACAAATTCCTGAAGGGCTTCGAATTTCTTTTCAAGATCAATATGTTTGACTTTCCATTCAGTCACAGCCTTCTGAAGTTGTAATCTTTGAACGCAGAGGCGGCAAGTTTTACTCAGCTGGAAGAACTGAGCTGCAAATCGTCCTGGACAGACGTCACACTTAAGGTTCGAAGGCATTGTTAGAAATTTAAGCGAGTTTACAGTTTGGGCAAATATTAAAAGCGCTTTCGAAATAACTTAAAGTGTGACCATAAATTGAGTTGGACAAAAATTGTGCATGGAAATTAGATACTGCTGTGTTAGATGCCTCCAACACTGGGAGTTCGCTCCCACAGGGTCTTGAAAACGCCTCAAAGACCAGTCGCATGTCCTGAGCCTCGGTCACGAGAGAGACTTTCACAATCCGGCGCTTTTCAGCTATCGTCCTTGAAGTTTTGTCCCACAGAGCGGGGCCGGCGTAGTCACACAGAGCAGAGCTGGCAAGGGAGGAGAGGAACCAGCAATTCGTTCCCACTTTCCGAAACGTCTAACCCAACTCTGCTACCCTTTCGAGGCCTGGCCAGTGGCACCTGTCACCAGGTGTTCTCCACCAACTCTAGAAAGTATCAGACGCCCTTCCTGAGAGACCAAAAAGCTGAAATATTCCTTGAGTATAAGAAAAACCGTCAGAAACTTCACCTAGAAGCCGGGAGGTACAACCTCAAATTGCCCACGGAAGACATCTCTTTCAGGAGAAAACAAGAACCAGCTGTTATGCAGAATAGGGATGGGAGTACCGTCGATAGAGGGGGGGGACGGGAGCTCACACCGACAACTGGTTCCCAGGGAGGCTTTTTAGTGTTGAGGTCGCCACACTCCTCTACACCGCAGGCCCAAATAATTAGGCACGGTCCAGCTGACTAGGACCCTGGAACTCCAGCCATTGTCTCATAAAGAGATCCTCTGCCTGCAGTCCAATCCACCACTGCTGCTGCACAGAGGCTTCACCGTGACCCTGGCACGGGAGACAGATCAGGTATTACACCTTGTCCAAGGGTGACCTGAGACTATGCAGGGCAGGGACGTCTAGTTCCCTGATGTGAAAAGACTTCACCCGCATACCGCTGGTAAAGTCTTATTAACACACCTCCAAACGCTGTGAAAGACTTCACTAGATACTAGAGAAAATGAATCAACCACCACATCATATAACGATCCAAATGGAAACTACATCATTATCGCAACAAAAATCAGAGACTAACGTCATGTATCGCCACCTTCAGTCCCTACATTGAAATCATTACAACAAAATGTAGACAGTTGATGCAATATATACCTACAAAGAAACTTCAGCACAAGGCAGCCCACACCCCTAATCACTCTGAAAAGCTATGATTATTCCTTACATTAAAATGTAAATATTGCTGACAGCTGTGGTCCCCTTACAGCCAAACCACAAAATGCATGCAAAGGCCATTCACCTCATGCATAAAAAGAAACTCTGCCCAACATATTGAAAAAAAAGATTACTGGCAGTTGTTAGCAACATACAAATTATAGAGATACAAAGTAATATATACATGTTTAAGTCATTGTATTAGTTACCCCATTAAAGACAGAGGCCATCAGATACCTACACACTGAAGTGTGCACTATTTCACTTGCCTACACACACACACACACACACACACACACACTGCCCTAGGTACAAAACTAAAAACATTCGAACACATTAGATTATAAAGACTTTAGGACTTTAGTTAGCACAACCACCATCCCACAACATCATCATGGACCAGCTACAATACCTCATATGCAGTGGAAGGTGGCACCGCCGTTGTGACCTTGTCTCAGAGGGAAACATGAAGCTACATATCCTCCTGACTCCTGAGAGTAACAGGCTGAGACAGACGCACATTCAAATATGTCAGCTGACCGCTGTAAACACTGTCGTTACTCGCGCCACGGGCGGTACATACATACGTCAAATGAAACACTCTTTAATCAAAGAGAACGGTTGACAAAATAATAAGGTAGACTTTTTTTTCCGCTGTCAGATTTTATTTTCCTATAATTTTGGTTATATTTTTGCCAGCAAAACATAACAGATACCATTTAAACCACATTCACTCGAAAATTCCCTAAAGATTCCCGATAAGTACTTGAAATTCCCCAGAAATCCCCAGATTTTGTCAAATCCCTAGGTTTCTCCCCCAATGAGTTAAAAAGTCCCAATTTCGGAACAAATCCCCAAAAGTGGGAACGCTGTGTATATGTAGCCTCTGATAAAGCCTGGCTTGTTTCGGTCGAAGGTGTTGAGGTCGTGGTCGACACAGCAGCTGGAATTGAGGTGTTGAAGTCTCGAAGTGTCGGGGTCTTAGTGCTGATGGTTGGGGCTCGTTATTATGATGGAGATGGTGGTTGTGAAGTTGGACGAGCACCCAAGAACGACCCTTCAAGGCGTCAGCTGGAGGGTCGTTACAACAAACACACACACACACACACACACACACACACACACACACACACACACACACACACACACACACACACACACACTCACTCACTCACTCACCAAGTCTGGACCATGGGGTCTGTGTGGTCTGATTTTCTATGTAAATCTCTCTCTCTCTCTCTCTCTCTCTCTCTCTCTCTCTCTCTCTCTCTCTCTCTCTCTCTCTCTCTCTCACACACACACACACACACACACACACACACACACACACACACACACACCGAAGTAGATAAGTATAAGCTTCTATAACAGACCCGCCCACATGGAATACCCATTTACTTTAATTTTATGCATGTGAACACCTGGTGAGATAGGCACGCTGGTGTACACAACATATTGGCGTACATGGCTGAAGAGGAAGAGGAAGGAGGGAGAAAGGGAGGGAGGTAGTAGGAGGAAGAAGGAAGGACAGTGGAGTAATAAGGAAGGACAAGGAAGAAGGAGGGAAAAATGAGTGTGAAGAAAGGAGGGGAGGGAGAGTATAGTAATGAAGAGCGTAAGAAAGTAGCCAGATAATGAATTACGGGCTGGAAGGAGGAAAGAATAAAAAAATGGGAATGAGGAAGGAAGGAAAGGTGTATGTGAGTGGGTGAGAAGAGAAGGAAGAGAAATGGGTGAGTGAATTAAGATAGAAGGAAATGAAGGAGGGATGAAGATAGAAAGATAGACAGAAAAGGGGAAAGGGAAGAAGATAGGATAACAAAAAGAGGAGTGAGGAAAGAGGAAACTCTTTGAAACTCTTTGAAACTTTTTATTATACTTGCAAAAGAAAATGTAAATGTAACAGTATATTGTAATATTAATACATGAGTAAGTAACCCATATAAAACAGTGTTTTTCGGGCAAAATATGAATTAACTTTTTTTACATGAAATACACCAAACAAGACAGACAAAAACACACACACACACATATATATATATATATATATATATATATATATATATATATATATATATATATATATATATATATATATATATATATATATATATATATATATATATATATATATATATGCCTCCTCCTACTCAGAAACAAATTTATGCCTTGTTGGCCATGAACATAACAGTATGTACAGTACTTACATGGGAGAGGGAAAATAAAGAGAAGGATAAATATTAATGGTTCGTTTATAGAAAGTTGAATTACGACAGGTGTTGTTTGTAATAAAGACACTTCGAATTTCTAATACCTAGCTATTTCATATTTTTTATACTGTCTTTTAAAATAACTTGTTGTTGGCAAAAGTTTTATGTGACTAGGTATCGAATTCCACAGTTTTGGGCCTGAGTATGATAGGGAATGTTTGAATAGCGTTAGATAATGTTGTGGCGTTGTAAGATTTTCACGAGTGCGTGTTGGATAATGGGTAAGGACGCTATCTGTCAGCAGTTACCTGATTCACCAGACAGAATAATATTTCACAGATAAGTTGCCCAACTGGATCTCTATTTTCTATGTACATTACGTATGTTATCACTAAACGAAAAGATAGAATAATTACAACACTTACACATTACACCATGGTATAAAGACTTTAATAATGGAAAAAAATTGTATATATATATATATATATATATATATATATATATATATATATATATATATATATATATATATATATATATATATATTTTTTTTTTTCATACTCTTCTTACCGTCTGTTTTCCTGGGACAAATTATTATTTTATGTATTGATGGATTGAACTCAATGTTTTTTTTATCTTTTTATATACAGTCGTCCCTCAAATAGGACGGTTTCCAATAGTACGGTTTCGGTTTTATACGGATTGTCATGGAAGAATTTGGGGGGATTTTTAAATTTCCCGCTCGTCGCACCAAGTAGTTATGGCATGAGTGGCAACACTGCTGTACCAAAACACCTGCTGAAAGCACCCCAAAAGCGTTCGAGATAGGTGATCACCTTGCAGAAGAATTCAGACTTAGGAGAAGTTACGTTTTGGAATGAGTTACGTTGCCGTAGGGAGAGCATACCACGAGAATGAGAGCAGTGTTCGCTGTATCTATGATCTTGATTTTGGTCTTGATGTCACAGGTGGCCTAGTAGTAGTAGTCGGTCGGGAGTTTCGCCTTTGTAACGGCACTGGGACTGCTCCCTTGGTCTTGGTCTTGGTCTTGGTTCGGGAGGTAGTTGTCCCTTTCGGTCCCAACTACAGCCTTTGAAACGGCTTATTCCGTCAGGGCCAACACCCTGAAAATCATAGTGTAAAATAAATTCTTGCTGGGCATGCCGAGTTGGCAACTCGTGCTGCCGCATCACGCGTTTGAGAGCACTCGGGATGTTCTGAGAGTCCCGATTCCTTCTCTCAACCAAAGCCCAGGAGTGTTTCTAAGGGGGGCACTAATTTTATACGGATTTTCGAATAGTACGGGAATCCTGGGTCCCTAACCCCAGTACTATTTGAGGGGCGACTGTATTTTCAAGGAAATGCATTTACACAGAACCAATAAATATTTTACTTTCATCATAAAATTAATGGTATTTGAGAATGACTTGATCTTGACCCTGATGTCACAAGTGGCTTGAGATTTCTCCCATCCAGGCCTTTGTATAGGCAGCTCCTGGCATGCCCACTCTTGATAGTTCTCAGAAGATAGGAGCAAGCGAGAAACACAGCATACGGCGTGACCCTCACAGGATGGGTTTGTTGTGGTGCTGGCAGGAGGGTTCGCGACCTTCGATTTCGGTCGTCAGTTGGGCAGGCTATTTCGGTTTCAGCCACATAATTTCTCTTTTTCCACAAAGGCAGCTAAAGATAATGTGCTCTAAGCTTTTTTATTCGAAGCGTAAACCTCTACAAAGGCGAGGTAAAACGCGTGTACGGCATATTTGGTATATTATATTCGTATAAAATGAGATAGCTGCAACCCACATGCGACCAATGTTTCCGCTCTAAAAGGATGTTAATAATATATAATCGAGTATATATCGGAAATTATCACAGACAAATAACCATGAACTTATATTAGTAAGAATATTGGCATTGAAAATCAATATATATATATATATATATATATATATATATATATATATATATATATATATATATATATATATATATATATATATATATATATATATACAGATACATATACATATATATATCTATATATATATATATATATATATATATATATATATATATATATATATATATATATGGTAAACAAGACTTTTTTGCGGATGCCACTCGGCAGAGCGCGACGCTTTGTCCAACTTGTAAATTAAGCCAGCCGGTGACCCCTGAAAACGATAAGTTAGTGGCCTTGCCCATTGTGCTGTGGTTATTTATTACAAGTAATTATTTCTTAGAACGTTAAACATATAAATTCCAATGTGTAATTTATTTAGGTCAAAGAGTTTTAAAATGTTGGTCTCTTTGAAAAGTGGTTGTGTGTGTTCTAGATGGTCACTCTTTGTTATAATCCTAACAATTTTCTTCTGCAGTCTGAACAGTGGCAGTAAGTGAGTAGGATAAGTATTGGACCATATGGCTGTACAATAACTGAGGTGGGGCAGGACGTGGGTAGGGTAAAGAATTTTGACTACATGTAAGGACATGAAATCTTTAACTTGGTGGAGGAGAGAGATCAACCGTGATAATTTGAGAGATAGTTCAGATAAATGTTGTTTGAATATCAAAGCTTGGTCAATGGTCACACCAAGTAATGAATGTTGAGTTGTTTTCTTTATAACATCATTTTGATATTGTAAGGGGGGTAAGTTTACTGATATTTTGTTGGTGAACAACATATAATATGTTTTACTTAACCGGGTAGCAGCGACGGCCCAAATTTGTGGCTTTACCGTGATTTAACCCTCCCAAAATAGATGATACATAATCTGATCAGAAATGCTTTGATATATATTATGAAATGGTTTGTGTTTGGGGTGATTTTTTTTCATTTTTCTCGCTTGGGGTGACCATTAAGAAACATGATCCCCGCTGCTACCGGGTTAAATTAGCAGTTAGTATGTTATTTACCCACCAGTCATGGAAAATTTTGAGATCAGTGTTGGCTCTGTTAATAATATCAGTTGGGTCTTTACCAGTAATATATAAAGTGGAGTCGTCAGCAAAAACTATTGCTTTAAAATTCAGGAATATTTAAGTTGGATCGTTAATGTAAAGAAGAAATAGTATCGGGCCAAGAACACTCCCTTGAGGGACACCGTATTTGATAAGTTTTGGTGTGGATAAATAGTTTTGAATTTTGACAGATTGAGTTTTGTTTGTTAGATAATCTTTATACCAGCCATGTATAATACCCCGTATCCATAATATTCTAGTTTTTTAAGTAAACTATCATGTCTTACTGTATCGAAAGCTTTTGTAAAGTCAATAGAAACGCCAAGTAATGAAAATTTAGAATCCAAAGTAGAATATATTTGTTCAGTGAAGGAACTCAAAGCATTGAAGGTGCTCAGGCCTTGTCGGAAGCCAAACTGTTCTGGGTTCAATATGGATTTAGCTTCAAGAAATATATATATATATATATATATATATATATATATATATATATATATATATATATATATATATATATATATATATATATATATATATATATATAAAACTTTTTCATTATTTTTTTCAAAAAAAATTGGAGTAAACATTTAGCAGATATATTGGCCTATAATTTCCTATATCATTCATAGGACCTTTTTTTTGTAAATGCGTATAACAGTGGCATGTTTTAAACAATATGGAAATTTACCATTGGCAATAGATTAGTTAAACAGCATAGAGGCATAGATAATGGTATGGCTATTAGATGTTTATTTGATTTAATAAGAGATATAAATATCTTCATGTGTATTGCCTTTTTTATTTTGCAAGGAATTAATTATGTTAATTACATATTGTGGGTATATTGTGGGAACTGCCATAGATGTTGGAAGACACCTTAACGGGTTATCATTAGAAGGTGGGATATTTTGATTAAAGTTAGGGGTAACATTAATATAATAGTCATTAAATGCTTCAGCTATTTCTGACGGATTATTTAAGATTCTGTTGTTATGGGATATATAGTTCAGGTAATTCTTTTTGTGATCGTTTTTTAATTGATTTATGTTGTCCATATTTTTCTTGTGTCATTTTTAAAGTTAGCAAATATAGCCATATAATGAGTTTGATTAGCAGTTTTAATTACTCTGTTTAAGGTATGTCGATATTGTTTGTAGTAATTTTCTCATAGAGCGCCAATTTTATAGTCTTTGTATAAGTTGTTTTTTAACCTTATTGTATTTAGAACGGCTTGTGTTATCCAAGAATTATTTTATCTTTTGTCAGTTAGATACTTAGTTTTTAAAGGAAAACAATGGTTATAAATTTCTTGGATTTTGATAATAAATATTTCAAAGTTGTAATTAACGTCTTCTGAGAGAAGGAGATAAGGAATGAGAGATAGAAAGAAAGGAAGGTGGAGGTGAGAAAAAACGAAGGAGTGGGAGAAAGAGGGAGTAAATAGGTGGTAGAAAGCAGGGAAAGAGAAAGGAGTAGGGAAGGAGAAGGGAGGGAGGCTTGACATGGGTAATGCGGAATGTTAATCAGCAGGAAAGGAATTAGCGCATTTAATGAGCATCTGTGAAATGTTGATATTCATTGGGGGAAGAGCAAGAGGAAGACGACGCAGGAATTGGAGAATCCAGTTATGTACAGCGAGCAATAATGAGAGTTTACTTGTAATAATCGTAATGAATTATTATTATTATTATTATTATTATTATTATTATTATTATTATTATTATTATTATCATTATTTTATTAATATTATTATCATCATCATCATCATCATCATCATCATCATAATAATAATAATAATAATAATAATAATAAATATTATTATTATTATTATCATTATTATTATTATTATTATTATTATTATTATTAGTAGTAGTAGTAGTAGTAGTAATTGTAGTAGTATCATTATTAATAAATAGTTATTATTATTATTATTATTATTATTATTATTATTATTATTATTATTATTATTATTATTATTATTATTATTGCTGTTGTTGTTGTTATTGTTATTAGAATCATTATTATTATTATTATTATTATTATTATTAGTAGTAGTAGTAGTAGTAGTAGTAGTAGTAGTAGTAGTAGTAGTAGTAGTTGTAGTAGTAATAGGCCCACGTCCCCTCGTTGCTCCTGAGCGACTCTCGACTCTGTGACGGACGGCCGAAAGGTGGAAAATTGGAAGGCAGAGCTGTGGGAAAGAAGGAGGGAAAGAGGGAGAGAGGGGAAGGTAGGGAAAGGAGAGAGGAGAAGGAAGGGAGAGAGGGGGAGAGGAGGAGGGGGAGGGAGATGGAGAGTGGAGAGGGGAGAGGGAAAGGGTGAGAGAGAAGGGAGAGAGAAGAGAGAGCAAGTTATAGTTTTTCCATGTACATCATCCAATATATTTTCTCATTATGTCAAATATGTTTAAATGTCAGTGATATATAGGGGAGTGGTGAGTTCTGGCAGGCGTGTCGAGATAGGCGGCGGTGGGTCAGTTTTGAAGGACGAGGGTAAACAGTAGACAGCCCCTACCCCCCCCCCCCCCCTTTTATCACTACCCACGCACATTCCCTCACTTCCGTGTCCCCGCTAACCCCGCCCAGCTGCCCAGTAACTTCCCACCTCCGCCTGAGGGCCATAAAACTTAGAGTATCTGACTCGGCGAACAGCTGGTAATGATATCACTACTAATACTACTGCTACTCAACTCAAATGTGTAGGGTCAGGTGCATTAGTAAGATTGTAAAATATTGGCGAGGAGCAATGGTAGTGGAAAAAGAAACAATCATTCTAGTATTACCGTAAAGGCAGAGTAAGCATATGTAAGTATATGTCTGTGTGTATGTATATAGGGGGAGACAAGAGTCAAAGTGGGGTCTCCTACTATTGCTCTATTCATCACCATAAATAGCAACTAAGATACACTATCATAATGGCACCTAAATGGAGCCCTCTCATTGTTGCGTCTGTTCGTCTAGAAATCAAAACTGTGTTCAGTGTTCGTGCGTAAGACGAGGCCAACCCTGTGTGAACTGTAAGAGAGGTGGAGATTGTCGAAACCCAAACCCTCAACGGTGGAGGGGGATGCAGGTGGCGATAAAAAATTGCAGGGTTACCAAGGTGAGGACGCCTCGCGCGAGCTCCGCTTCTGGCAGAGGTGGACACTCGAGGAGACAGAAGAGTGGGTGCGAGACGCTTACAATCATGTGGTAACATTTTATCCCAGTAACGTATTTGAGGCCCCGAGATGTAACGCCACCAAAACCTTGATTGAGGAGAAAACCTGTTGGTGGTAGCGAGTGTTCTAGTGCTAATCGGTTCACGGATAGAGAAACTCAATATCCGTCAGGGTTACTGTATTGGACAAAAATCACAAAGGTCATTAGGACAAGGACAACACACAGAATAGGTGTTTGTTTGTGTAAGCGTTTGTGTGAATGTTGTGAAGTGTGGATAACATAGGTGTTGATGTGTATGTGTGGAACTATGTGTATAATTTGACAATAGAAGGACGAAGACAGACAGTGGAAGATAAACGAGGACAAGGAAAGTTAACAATGAAGACGCGACAAGACAGACTGGCAGACGCATAGTGACGATGGACATATTACATGTTGAGTCCGCTCTGCAGCCCCCATTTTCTTAAATGTCACTGAGGGGAAGGAGCACGCAGTTGAGCGGTGACTGCTACAAACCTACCTCATTAGAGCATACAACAACTCCACGCAAATCGCCCCCTACGCCTTAAAGATTCTGGCCATACTACCGCACCTCATATGACAACGGACTCACAAAAAGTCGAAACAATCTGAGGACGTGAAGGTGGTACAAAGAAGAATGGAACTGTGGAGGAAAGGGGACGTCCGGAAGCTACTTGACGAAGCTAAAAGACTGCAGGAGAGACTACGCAAACGTAACATTCGCAAGAATGACAGTAACGACAGGGCTAAAAACTTTGCTGACAAGATGAGACAAGGCAAAGTGGCCATGGTAAATAGGTCATTGTCACTAGAAGATGAGGCAGCGGGAGTCCTTCCCATGACGGAAGAGACACGCCGATCCTTAAGGACAAGCATCCAGATGCTAGACCTGCATATCCAGAAATGAAGTTCCTTGGGAACTACTCCCCCCCCCCCCTCCCCATCGAGTTGTCTTCGACCATATCAGCGGTGACGTGATCGGGAAGCACGCCCTTCACACGCAGGGAGCGGCTGGACCATCAGGCTTGGATGCCAAGGGGTGGAAACACCATATTTGGTTATCCAGCTGTGGATCTTCGCGACGCAATAGCCGCCCTAGCAAGAAGATTGGCGTCAGAAAATTGCCAACACCTCGAGCATTGGATGGCCTGCTGTTAGATGTTTTTAAGTGTTACTTTTAAGGTGGTTCGTGTTAAGTATTATGTTTAAGGCGCGAACAGTTATCTCACTCGTCACAGGGCCGGCGTTACCGTTGTCCTGCTTCACAAGTTGATTGTAGTAGGTGAGATAACACAATAACCTTTATATTTAAGTGTGGTAGATGCTGTTTTGGCCGAGGGGAGCCGTTAAGTTCACTTTGAGCTCACTTAATTCAATCTCTCTCTCTCTCTCTCTCTCTCTCTCTCTCTCTCTCTCTCTCTCTCTGGTATATTAAAAGTGTGATTGGTTTTAACTATATTTACAGTTTTACACAATAGTTACAAGTTTATGTGAGCTGTCGCACCCCCCCCCCGAGCAGTGTCATCTGCTCGTGACCGCTGCCCACTGTCTTCTGCCGGCTTCAGTCCGGGGTAACGGAATAATCGGTGCAAAGGCTTGTGGATTTCACCGTCGATTCAGCACAGTTCCCACGGCAAGAAGCACACCGTAAGCACAACCTAGCACCTACGTGGTATTAAACATACTGTGGCGCGGCACTGCCATGGTGTTGCGACACATACAGTCACACATTCAACTGTACATTATAATATATACATTACACTGCCGGCTCATCCCGCTGGAAAAAAAACAGGCTGTCGCCCCATCGGGATGGTGGAGGTACTCAGGAGGATCATAGACAAGGCTGTCATGGAAGTGGTGAAGGACGACGTGAGGAAGGCGGTGGGAAACCTCCAAGTGTGTGCGGGTCAGCAGGCTGGGTGCGAAGCTGCCATTCACGCCGTCAGGAAAATGTTCGAAGACCCAGAATGCGAGGCGGTGCTGATGGTGGACGCTGCTAATGCGTTCAACAACATCAAGGGGGAAACAGCACTGCACAACACAACACAAAATTAGCATATATAGTTATTAGGGATGCACTCATAGTCTAATAACATTAATAGTATACATTAGCAAACCTTTAAAAAAATCGGACAGGAAGAATTATCTGACAGTTAAGTTATTAAAATAATGGAGGTGAGAGGGAGGATAGAAGCAACACGCCAACAGCGTGTTGGTGGTAGCGAGTGTTCTAAGTGCTAATCGGTTCACGGATAGAGATAGTCATATCCGCCAGGGTTACTTTATTTGGACAAACTTACAGAGGTCATGGGCACAAACAAAACATAAAGAAAAGGTGTTTGTGTGGGTATGCGTTTGTGTGAATGTTGTGAAGTGTGGGTGACATATAAGTGATGGTGTATGTGTGGAACGATGTGTACGAGTGGACGACAAGAGGACGTGGACGGACAGTAGAAGATAAACAAGTAACAAGAGATAAACAATTAGACGCACAAGAAACAGCGAGACGGGAGCACGAACGAAAACATCGACACAAAGTAAGAATGACCATAGAGTCTATGCTGCAACGCCCCATTCTCCGTTTTCACTGGAGGAGAGCACGCGACTGCTTGAGCGGTGGCTGCTACAAACGCAGGACAAACTGGCGGGAAGACGGGCAGTGACTCAGCACAGCAAGGCCTAACTCCTCCCCACACTCCACAGCCAGGCATATGCGGCTGGCGAGCCTGTCACTAAGCGCCGGTACTAGTAGCGTTAATAGTACTGTTAGGGTTCCAATACTTTAATGGCAAACGTAGTACCAAGTAGTACCGGTACTACTCGGTACTGCGTTTACCGTTAAAATATCGGAACCTTAACGGTACCATTACCGCAACTAGTACCTGTGCTTAGTGACACGCTCGCCAGCTGCATATGCCTGTCTGTGGAGTGTGGGAACGAGTTAGGCCTTGCTGTGCTGAGTCACTGCCCGTCTTACCGCCATTTTGTCCTGCGTTGTTGGCGTGTTCCTTCCATCCTCCCTCCTGCCTCCATTATTTTATTAACTTATCTATTAGATAATTCTTCATGTCCGATTTTTTCAAAGGTTTGTTAATATATACTGTTATTGTTATTAGACTAAGAGTCCAATCATAATAACTATAAATGCTAATTTTATAATAAAAAAATAATATTCACTTAATTCAGGAGAAAAAAGAGAGAGAGAGAGAGAGATCATTAATCCACCATACACAATGAAGCATAAACAAAAGAACAGTGTTTGAAACCTTTGGCGAGGATTTTAGGATATGAAGATTATTACATGAATATATATAAGATCACAAAATAATGGAGGTGTTGCAGGCCAGAGAGAGAGAGAGAGAGAGAGAGAGAGAGAGAGAGAGAGAGAGAGAGAGTTTACTTTACATAAAATTTAATTAGGAATTTCATCAGACATCATTAAGATAAACAACAACAACAACAAAAAAAAAAACCTCCTTTCGGTACCATTACCGGTACCGGTACTAGTGGTACTCATATTAACGGTATCTGCTCATCCCTGGTCTTGATCTCGTGAGGTCAGGACGGTGTGTGTGTGTGTGTGTGTGTGTGTGTGTGTGTGTTTTCAAAAGAAAGCAAATTAAATGTATTATTCATAAATGGGAAAAAATAGGGTTGAATACTAAATAAAAAAAATAACATGTATAATAAGGCGCTTAATATAGGTTGATTTATATAGTGAAATGATTATATAAAAATAGTAACTTTATATAGATATCTTAAAATGATTTTACTACAAGATAGTCAACATATTTAAGTGTTCATATATGAATGTTTATGCAAATATATTCATTTATGTGGTGTCAGGAAGGTTTTTCGTCGCTGCGCGTGAAATGAGTCTGATTCGGCGAATTTTCGTCGCGACTTCTGGCCTAGCTCGAGTAAAACCCATTGAAGCTAGGAAGGCGTGCTTGGTGGCAAATAAAACCTCTATTTATACAGATTAATAATCAGAAATAAAATTGGAAAGCACTAAATAAAAAATAAAAAATAAGCGAAAATCTAGGACGTGTCCAAATCGCGGCAAAAGGGCCGAAAAACAGGGTATTTTGTGACGACTCGACGACAAACGTGGAATCGAGCTTTCACAAAATCCTTCACGCTTCTCAAACTATATTGTCAAGAGGGGCTGCATGCTAAATTACAGTCTTCTAGAGGCAATAGCAATGCCACACTAGACAAAAACGGCAAAGTGTCTGGAGTTCGTCAAAATCGCTCTCAAAAGGGTTTACGTTTCGAGAGACTCACTGGGAGGCCTGGCGGGCGACAGCACATACATGGTGGTCGAAGCGTAGGCTTTGGTCCACAGACACCCTCAGAACTTTAATGTGGTCCAGGAACGGCAGACTTTTGCCTTCCTATCTTCAGGACAGAACTTGGGTAGTCTTAGGCCACTTGGCGATTACTGAAAAATTGCTAGCTTGTTTGTAGCGGCGGGCGTGGCTCGAACTTTAGTCTTCCTGGACGCCTCTCCCGCACGCACAGTTAGGAGGCATAGTGGTCCGAGTTTCTGTCCTTTTTTCAACAATGACGTCAAGTGGTCGGCAGGGCAAGAGTCCCCGCTACGACCCTCAGTCAGTCGCACTCCAGGCAGCTTACGGTACGCACCTCGTGATGCCTTAAAAAACGAGCTGTAGTCCATGCTCTTCATAATATGTACTAGCACCTCCACTTTTACGTGGTCCATTTGTCAGTGAAACTAAAAACAAGAACACTGACGAATTTTGATACACCGCAGGAAGAGGAAGTGTTTTTCTCGAGGTAGTAAGGGGAAAAGGTCCACCGCTCTACACTGCAGGAGTTGTTGTTGTTGTTGTTGTTGTTGTTGTTGTTGTTGTCTGTTCCTTTATCTCCAGTTTCCTTTCCGGACGTTCTATCATGATCTGGTTGACGGTCACTGTTTTTCCCTTAAACCAATCAAAAGTGCCGTCTCACAGGGCTCTGTTCTATCACCCACTCTCTTCCTGTTATTCATCAATGATCTTCTTTCCATAACAAACTGTCCTGTCCACTCAGACGCTGACGACTCCACTCTGCACTATTAAATTTCTTTCAACAGAAGACCCTCTCAACAGGAATTACAAGACTCCAGACTGGAGACTGCAGAACGCTTAACCTCAGACCTTGCTATCATTTTCGATTAGGGTAAAAGGAACCTTGTGTCCTTCAATGCCTCAAAAACCCAATTTTTCCACCAATCAACTCGACACAATCTTTAACACCTATCCCCTATTCTTCAACAACACTCAGCTGTCACCTTATTCTACACTAAATATCCTCGGTCTATCCTTAACTGAAAATCTTAACTGGAAACCTCACATCTCTTTTTTCACTAAATCAGCTTCCTCGACTTTGGGCGTTCTATATCGTCTCTGCCATCGTTTCTTCTTCGTACAGTTGCTATCCCTATACCTACAGGGGCCTTGTCCGCCCTCGTATGGAGTATGCATCTCACGTGTGGCTGGGGGTGCTTTACACACACGGCTCTCTTAGACAGAGTAGAGTCTAAGGCTCTTCGTCTCATCAACTATTTTCCTCTTACTTATAGTAGCTTCTACTACCTCTTAAATTCCGCCGCCATGTTGCCTCTCTATCATATCGATATTTTCACGCTGACTGCTCTTCTGAACTTGCTAATTCCATGCCTTCCCCCTTCCCGCGGCCTCGCCGCACACGACTTTCTACTCAAGCTCATCCCTTTACTGTCCAAATCCCGTACGCACGAGTTAACCAGCATATTCACTCTTTCAGCCCTCACGCAGGTAAATTCTGGAACAATCTTCCTTAATCTGTATTTCATCCTGCCTACGACTTAAACTCTTTCAAGGGGAGGATATCAGGACACCTCTCCTCCCAAAATTGACCTCTCTTTCGGCCACTCCTCTGATCCGTTTTTATATGAGCAGTGGGTAGCGGGCTTTTTTTTATTATTATTTTTATTTTTTTTTGCCCTTGAGCTGTCTCCTTTGCTGTAAAAAAATAGTAGTAGTAGTAGTAGTAGTAGTAGTATTAGCAATGGCATTCTTATTCTTATTCTTCTTATTCTTATTATTATGTGTAGTAGTAGTAGTAGCAGTAGCTGAAGTAGTAGTAGTAGTAGCAGTAGCTGAAGTAGTAGTAGTAGTCGGCGGAGGAGGAAAAGGGGCAGGAGCAGAAAGAGGAGTGCACGAGGAGGAACAATAGGAGGAGGAGAGGGATACGGAGGAAGAGGTGAGGGCGAAGAGGAGGAGAAAGAGAAAGACGAATAAGCAGAGGAGGTGTGGAAATAGAAAAGAGGAGCATTTAATGGTACGTCATTTTTTTTACTATTGCTACGATTTTTAATTATTTGTCATGTTTGTCTCTTTAAATTAGTGTTATTATATCACTGCTCTTCCTTCAATTGGTGCTGTTATTACTGCTACTAATACTAATACTATTATTACTGGTGATACTGCTACTACCATTACCACTTCTACTACTACTTTTTTTTTTTTTTTTTTTTTTTTTTTTTACGTCGCTGCCTGTTGCGCCGGTAGGCATCTTCCTGGTGGGGCCTGATGGTCGGCCCAAGGCTTCTTCCAGGTGGGGCCTGATGGTCGGCCCAGCCCGTTCTGGCGCAGGCGAGTGTTTATAGTGGCGCCATCTTGCATTGGCTCATGCTGCCCCCCGGAACTCGTTCTTGATTCGCTTGGACGGCTTCCTCTAGAGTCCGGGTTGATGGGTGGTCTTCAGGACAGCATGTGGGTAGTTTTAAGCCACTCGGCGGTGACTGAAAAATCCAAGTGGTAGCGTGGGGATTCGAAACCGCGTCGTCCATCACGCGGTGAATGTGAGCCCAGTACGCTACCACTTCGGCCACCGCCTACCCATACTACTACTACTACTGCTACTTTAATAATAATAATAATAATAATAATAATAATAATAATAATAATAATAATAATAATAATAATAATAATAATAATAATAATAATAATAATAATAATAATAATAATAATAATGATAATAATAACACCACTAATACTACAGCTACCAAACAAGCAAATACATTCTCCCTCTCTCCACGTTGCCCGCCCATGGCTCGCCTGAACTGACCTTTCTATATTTTTCCTAGATAAGATCACAACCTTGTATAGGCCAACCGGCCTCTTGCAGACTCCTTACGTTCTTATGTTCTTATTATAATAGGGTCTTTAACAGAGCTCGATCTGCCATCTGGTGGCCCTCTTGCAACCTCTGCCAGATCCAGACTTGCGGACTTCAAGCTCAATTCAAGACGCAATTATTTACCTACAAGGTTGAGGCTAGGTGAGAGGCAGGGCGAGCCTTTCACTTTTAAGCTCCGTGTAGCGGAGGTGGCAGCGTGCGCCATGGCTATGGTTCGATTCCTGGTTGGGGCATAATCAACCTGACTTACTTTGATCTATATGTCATGGAACCCGTTCCGAGACTAGATTATTAAAGACGCAGTAATTCCTCTACTAAGTTGACGTTGGGTGAAAGGTAGAATGAACCTCTCACTTTTAAAGTCCGTGTATATAAAATGTAGCTGTACTCAGAAACATTATAAAGCGATCGTGTTATGACTCCTACGTGCCACCTACAACTCTCATGTAATGCACTGCCAGACGTTTGAAGCAGACGAACGCATGCATGGTAACGCCGCTTCTCCCGCCCTGCCACACGGTGGAGGACACGTAAATGTATCCTCCCCCACTCGGTAGGTATGTTCTGCGTGTTCTGTGGCTGTGGTAAGTGATTTTCTGTGCTTCAAGTGTTACAACTTCGTGTTTCCATTGGATTTCTGAGAAGAAAAAAAAGAAAAAAAATGGCCGGTCTGAGCGGTACTGCATTATGTATTATTGATGGGGTTCAAAGGGTTAATGGGCTTTACTTGCTGCGTCAATGTATTGCTGTGAGAATTTGAGGTCTTACACGATTTTAACACCCAGGTTCTTGACACATTAAACGCCTTTGAAATTAAAATCACCCATTTCGTAATATAACGTCTTATTTTTTGTACCAACTTCAAGAATCTGGCATTTACCTATATTAACCCGTAAGCTGCGGGTCCGTCGTCAAGATAAAGTCCCTCAGTGCGGCTTATACTTGCCTCAGAACGACCATTTCAACTCGGTACTTTACCCATATCAACGGATTGGTCTCATGAATGTGCAGACGACAGTTATTATTTTTTTTCAATAAAACAGTGAATGTAATCGGTTATTTTAGTCATAAGATATAGAAGATAGCTAGACATGACAAGTATCTCAAGTCATTACGGCTGAAAATACCGGGCTTGTTTACACCTATATGGCTAGCGGCAGCAGGTAGAGGCAATTAAGAGATTAGCAAGGCAGTTAGATCTTTTTGGATGTAGCCGCCCAACCAGGCGTTCTGGGATTCTTTGAAGGGGTGAAGTTGTATGTTTGTTTGTCTGTGTGTGTCTGTCTGTCTGTCTGTCGGTCTATGTATGTTTGTGTGTGTGTGTGACGGAAGGGAGTCTCTCTCTCTCTCTCTCTCTCTCTCTCTCTCTCTCTCTCTCTCGGTCAGTCCTGCCTCAGCCTTGGTTGGGTACTAACGCTCCGCTCCTCCTGCATACTTACTGGTGTTCAGAGACTTCGAGACTGCTCACTCGGCTAACGGTTGATGGAGTCGGGGTGAGGCAGGACTGACCGATAGGGGTGGGCAGGTACCGGTACCAGTACCGGTACTAACGGAACCGGCTATACGGTACAGTAAAGGTACCAGGCTGTTCGGTACCGGTACCGATACTGACCAATCGCTCATGATGTCCCTCATTTCTTCCTCACACGAGTGACAGGCTGAGACTGAGTGCTTAAGATATATCGGCAGTGTTGCCAGATTGCTCTTAAGGGAATCGGCTACAAGTAGCGCTAAAACTGGCTAGAAAATGGCTAAATTCTTATGTAAATGGCTAAAAAAAACGGCTGTTTTTTTTCCGGCAACAAAAAGAAAACTTAATCAGAATGTATTGTGATTATGATGTAGTCTTTTCTTACCTTGGAGTTACATGTCTTGGAAAATGATGCTGAGCACTTCATCGTCTTGTTCCTCAGTAGACGCCGACGACGTTGATGGCTCATTTGCTGCACTTGACGGTGAGTACTTTTGACTCGAGGCAACAAGATCCAAGACATCATTTGGGAGATCGTAAGACACACAGGTTTGCGACATTCGCTTCAGCCCATAACGTACATGCAGTAATGCGTTAGTGGTGTCTGCTTGCATTTTATTTCTTAATTTGGTCTTTATTATGTTCATTTGGCTGAAAACCCTCTCAATTTCTGCATTTGAATGTGGCAAACTTAGCACTGTTAGCGCAATAGATGAGAGCTCATGATAAGGGTTATTGTCTGAAGCGTCTTTGTACCTGTTAACCTCAGCCCAAAATTTTACAGTGTCTTTTGTTTCAAGCCATTTTACTAGGGTTATATTTGACCACTGAAGCTCAATTTTTGTTATATCCTCTGCACTAACATTTAATAGTTCCAAGAGAGGGGCAATGGAGTTCTTTACCACACGGAGAGTGTTTCCAACACTGAATAGTGACATGGTTCTCAATACGCGCACGTTGTCTGGAAGCCTATGGCGAAGTTCTGTGATTAGAGTCAAAAGGAAATGTTTGCATCTTTCCTGTAGATTCCCCTCTAAATTCGCAGATTCATGCTTGGGCAGGTCTGATAACAGTTTCTCAGTTTCGTATCCAAGATTCACCTTGGGGGCCACATACTCTTCCAGGTTGCAAGTGAAGGGATCTATGCGATGCTGGTTGCTTGGCAATATGACTCTATTTACTAGACTTTCAATCAGCAATGTCAAAGCATCTAACAATTTTGAGGGGTCACGGATGTTAGATTCAAATACCTTGTTCACCCTCTGTACCTCACTTAATTTCCTTAGCCATGTTTCCCTGTAAAAAAAAAAATAATAATAATAATGATCTTCCCTTGGTACTGTGATAGCGACGTTTGGGCAGGGTAATGCACACTGAACGGCAAACGCACCGTTACGCACGTGAGTCAAACAGTCACTGGTACGTAGGTACTGGGCTGTGATAGCGACGGTTGGGCAGGGTAATGCACACTGAACGGCAAACGCAACCGTACACGTGAGTCAAACAGTCACTGGTGTGATACCGTACTGGGACGGCGCGGCGACAGAATCATGACAGGAAGGATACTTGTCAGACGAACTGTTGTTGGTTACGAGTTACGACTTCGCCCAACCCTTCCCCTCGGCTCCCCACCTTCTGCTATCAACTATCACCACCGCCACAATTTCCCAATACTCATAATATAAAACATTTCTAACGATAATTTATTCCATAACCTAGTAATTTATATAAACAATGTTCTATTCACACGAAAATTTCTTTATCGCAGAAAATCGGCTAAAAAATGGCTAACTTTGGGAGGGCTTCGGCTGCTTTTTCCGGCTATCGGCTAAAAACAATTTTTTCTGGCTAGAATCCGCTAAATCCGGCTAAATCTAGCCGAAAAACGGCTAATCTGGCAACACTGTATATCGGTGATATGGATACTCTCTCTCTCTCTCTCTCTCTCTCTCTCTCTCTCTCTCTCTCTCTCTCTCTCTCTCTCTCTCTCTCTCTCTCCTGTATGAAGTGAATATTTATTTTTTCGATAAAAAAATAGCATATATAGTTATTATGGATGGTCTCATAGTCTAATAACAATAACAGTATATATTACCAAACCTTTAAAAAAATAATAGGACATGAATAATTATCTAATAAGTTAATGAAATAATGGAGGCGAGAGGGAGAATGAGAACAACAACCCAGGACAAAATGGCGGGCAGACCGTGTGACTCAGCACAGCAAGGCATAACTTGACCCACACTCCGGGCGAGCGTCTCACTAAGCTCCGGCAACCCGCGGCACTGGCGATAAACTGGTACCGTTTAGTGTTCCGGGACCTTAACGGGACCGCAGTACCGATTTGTAATGATTTCACTCGGCACTCGGTACCGGTACCGAGTGCATTTTCCCTCTCGCCTTCATTATTTCGTTAACTTATCTATTAGATAATTATTCACAACTTATCTATTAGATAATTATTCACGTCCGATTCTTTTTTTAAAGGTTTGGTAATATATACGGTTATTGTTATTAGACTATAAGACCATCCATAATAACTATAAATGCTATTTTTTATCGAAAAAATAAATATCCACTTCAAACAGGAGAGAGAGAGAGAGAGAGAGAGAGAGAGAGAGAGAGAGAGAGAGAAGTTTCTTTAAAGTAAATTTAATTAGGAATTTCATCAGACGTCATTAAGATAAAAAAAAAAAAAACTTCTTTGGGTCCCAGTACCGGTACTAGCGGTACCAAAGTTTTTGATAACGGTACTACTGGTACTCAAATTAACGGTACCTGCCCATCCCTACTGACCGAGAGAGAGAGAGAGAGAGAGAGAGAGAGAGAGAGAGAGAGAGAGAGAGCGCTCCTGCATACTTACTGGTGTTCAGAGACTTCGAGACTGCTCACTCGGCTAACGTCTGCTGGAGTCGGGGCCTGTACTCCAGCAAATGTTAGCCGAGTGAGCAGTCTCCATCCTTGGGGTATATCCCCAACGAAAAAAAAAAATCCGTGGAATTATCGTATCATATCGTAGGGTTTGGTAAAATTATCGTACGAAACGTACGATACTTAAAAAACACTATCGTACATCGTACCAAGGGAAAAATCATCGTACATGTACGATAATTATCGTACGGTTGGCAACCCTGCTCAGAGAGAGAGAGAGAGAGAGAGAGAGAGAGAGAGAGAGAGAGAGAGAGAGAGAGACTACCTTCCGTCACACACACAAGCACAGCAACAAGGGCTTGTTTTTACAGTGTACAAGCAAGCACTTGTTGCTGTGCTAGTTTGCCTTCCCATGGAGGTGCTGCCTGCCTCGATGGAGTACTCTGGGTCGGGGGCTGGTTCTTCCCTGGAGGATGACCTGGTTATGTCTGAGGACGACGACTCGTCTTTGGTGAACCACTGGCCTGAGCTACCGAAGCACGACTCTCCTCTGCCGTCGTCCGCTCGTCAGCATGGGAAACCTCCCATTCCCAAACGGCCCGCAGATGATTCACTGGACACAGCCACTGAGGGCTGCCTCCGTCCAGCGGCCAAAACTGCCAAGAGTTCCCCCACGGCGGGTGACGAGCCTGTTTCTGTGCCTCCTCTGTCTCCTCTTGCTGGTTCTACCTCTGCCGCTTCCCGGCCTTCCGCTACTCTCCCAGCTTTTGCCACCAGAGACACCTACGTCAAGCTCTCCTTCACTGGAAACCCGTTTACCGACACGAAGCTGCGATGGTTATCTGAAGTTAACAAGGCCTTCCAACTTCAGCGTGATAGGGCCGAGGTCAAGATGACTGCCGTCACCTCAAGGTTTGTGTACATCTTCAGGCAGCGAACGGACATCATCGAGCGAGCTAAGGCTGGTGAATTCCTGTCTCTGCCACTCATTCATAATGACTCACCCGAGAGGCCTCGTAAATACCCGAGCTACATCCTCACCCGTTTTCCTGTTGACGTGGACCCGCGTCTTGCTGAGGGTTACCTTGGCGTGTATTCTGCCAGACGCTTCTTACAGGATGGCTCACCCATTAACCGGATTGTCGTTGTGTGGAGCCTGCCTGACCCGCCACCACCCACTATCAATTGCCTTTGATTTCCTTCCATGTCTTCCTCCCTGCGAGGTGCGTAAACTCCACAATGATCAGCCTTGGTGTTACATGTGCTGGGGTGTTGGTCATATCTTCAGGTACTGCTCTGCCTCACCGAAGTGTGCCTGGTGTGCTGCCGATCACGACTCAAGGACGTGCCCTGTCAGGAGTGAGTGTTCTCGCCCAGTTGCTTCCACTTCCTCCGAGCCTCAACCTCCTAAGGACGCGTCTCGCTGGAAGTGTTCACGCTGCCTTCAGCCGGGGGTTAAAGTGTGGCACGGCTGTGCTCGACGCCAGGCCCAGTCTCGTGCCTCCTCGACAGCGTCACCAACTTCTCCGCCGCCGCCATCTAAACACTATGTTCCTCCCACTGACTCTGCCTCTCCACAGGACCTGGCTCTTCGTAAGACCGTTGCTTCCCTCCTGGTGAGATGCACTGCTCTTGATGATCGTTTCGTCGCCCTCGACGCCAGGATAGACGGGCTGGTTGCCGCTCATACAGCTACTGCCTCCAAACTCTCGACCATGGTTGAAGCTCAGGTGGCCGTCGTCTCCGCCGTCGCCACATTCACTGAAAAAATGGACACCGTCGTCTCTTGACTCGAGAAACTATACGAGTCGTTTCCTGCTCCTGACCCGTCTTCCTCAGGTCGCTCGTCCACCTCCGCTCACCGGTCTCCCCGCTCAAAGGCTCAGGTTCGCTCTTGATTCCCAATTGGATGTAATCTCATGGAATGTTTGTGGCATCACCAACTATGCCAAGCTTGCTCAAATCAAGACCTATGTTTTTCGGCATTGTCCGAGCGTTATTTTGCTCCGGGAGGCATTTCCAGGTCGGCCGTTCCCCGCTGGGCAAGCTCCTCCTCTCACAGGCTATGTTCCATACGTCCATATGGTAAGGAATGGTCTCCTAACTTACATCCATTGTTCTTTACCACACCGCCTTCTCCGCACCTCTACGGATCCTGACATGACCTTCCAACTCTTTGAAGTCACGCTTGGGGGTGGCGTCCTTCATATTTGTAACGTGTACTCTGCCCCTGCTCAGCTCAATCTTGCAGCTCTTCCACCTCCTACGGTGCGGGTTATGGTTTATCTCGGAGACTTCAACGCCAGGCATCCTGACTTAGGTGATCGTTCTGACTCCACAAACTATCCTGGACTACGTATCTTGTCTTACATCAGAAGGCATCATCTGACGCGCTGGGACACAGGGAGCGCCACTCACTCCCGGGGTGGTACGCTGGATCACGTCCTCACCTCTGGCTTGGTAACATCTCGAGTCCAGTGTTCTCTGATCACGTTAGTAGTAACAAATGTACGGAAGTGGGGGTAATTGGATCGGGGGGGTGACGGAAATTGGGGTTGGGGGGGTCAGCGGGGGGGGGGTGACGGAAGAGGGGGTAGTTGGACCCCCCCACACACACACACACACACACACACACACACATCTTTCACCTTTTCACCCCCCCCCCTCACCCCACCCCACCCACCCCCTCTCGGACTAGCGTACGGAAGCGGGGGGGGTGATGGAAGAGGGGGTAGTTTAAGGGTTAAGATAAGATCGCGGGAAAAAAGGGCTCGAATGACCACAAGATTATAATCACGGAAAAGGGTAAAGACATTAGTTTAATAACATGGCTGGAATATGCCCCGCCCACCTGCTCCCGGCCTCCATCTTTCCTTAATCTCTTTTCTATCCCTCTCTCCCATACACACACACACACACACACACACACACACACACACATGTTCTTCTTCCTTCCTTTTTTTATCGTTCCTCCATCTTTCCTTAATCTCTCTTCTTCCCCACTCACACACACACACACACACACACACACACACACACACACACACACATTCTGTACTATATATATAAACATCTGGTCATACGAGATAAAATCGCGGAAAAAATGGTTCGATGACATCTCCATGTATCTGAGACCACGCCTTCTGGAGCCTTAATGATTCAAGTCATTACAATAAACCTCAGGTCATTAAGGACTGACCTGGGGAACACACACGCATGCGCCCACACACACACACACACACACACACACACACACACACACACACACACATTATGTACTATATATATATAAACATCTGGGCATACGAGATAAAATCGCGGAAAAAATGGCTCGATGACATCTCTATGTATCTGAGACCACGCCTTCTGGAGCCTTAATGATTCAAGTCATTACAATAAACCTCAGGTCATTAAGGACTGACCTGAGGAACACACGCGCAAGCGCGCGCACACACACACACACACACACACACACACACACACACGTACAAACGAACACACAACGCCGGGGGTATTTATGGTCGCCAAACCAACGAGCCCTTCACAGCTTCTCAAGGAGGTCTCAGGTCAGGAGGTCTCCTGTTCTTGTTTCTCGCAAACATGTGGATCCCTGTACAACCCTGTATTAAATGTTCGTGGTGTAATAATTACTTCCCGCTGTCCACGCTCGCAGATCATAGGGCGACCTGTCTTCCAGAGGGCTTTGGGACCAGATTGAAAGATATATCTACTAGAAACAATGGTAAGTACTTAAATGCTCGCGTTACTTTTTATGATTGTCATAAAAAACAGTAGCAGGTGTGGATGACGAGAGGGTTAGAGAGTTGGGCAACATGTTCAATATCGACTTTAGTCTTTCTATCTTTTTCAGAAGAGACACCGTCGTCTAGCTCTGATCGATCAGATGTCGGTTGAACTTGTAGATGCGTGCTTTCAGTGTACGAATGGCCCGCTCTGCCAAGGCTGCTTTGATCTCACTTGAGTATACACTGTGCAGCTTAATGCCCCGGGAACATAAATAATTTCTTACATTTCGATTCCAGAACTATGTGCCCAAGTCGGTGTTTAATCTTCGTAAGCCTTCAGAATCTTTATTTTCCACCACTTATTTAAAGGCCACGAGCATAGTATTTGCGTCTTTATTCCGACATGGGACAACTTGCATATATCTAGAAAACACGTCTATGCATACTAACAAGTAGCCTATGTTATTATTTTCCTTTCTTATATGTCTCACGTCTGCTAAATCGGCAGCCATGATTACTTTGGGTTTTGAGGATATTATCTTTTGCCGGGGAATTTTTTTAGTCTGTAGCTTATGCAATGTATATGTTTTATTGGTTCTCAAAAAGTTGACTACGTCATCACGTGTTATTGCCGGATTTATACTTTTTGCTTTCTCCCATAATTTCGCCTGAGAGCTTAAACCATAGGGTTCGTTATGTTGGGAGTATAGAGCGTGTAAGAGTTCCTTCTTCCTGGAGTTCACCATTGGAATACGCGTTCACCTGGGGGTTCTCCAACAATGTTTGAGCGAAACTGTAGGGATTTACACCCAAATCAAAAAGAAGATATCCATAAGGACGTGAATATACAGCATATTTATATATATATATATATATATATATATATATATATATATATATATATATATATATATATATATATATATATATATATATATATATATATATATATATATATATATATATATATATATATATATATATATATACACACAAACTGGTTTGCCTTCTCTTTTCCGAATATATGTCTGCCCAGAGTGTGAATTTGAGATAAATCGCGCTGTCTTAACAAGAGGAAATGAGAACAGTTCAGGCTAATATTCCTTGCATGCTTTCCACCCATATATAGATTTTGAGTGATAAATATGCATGAAATATTGTTGTGTCGTCCGCGAGTAAAAGCATCAACCACATTTTTGTTCCTTACAGCATCAATGAAAATATCGTCAAGTACATACAATGTCCCTCTCTGATCAAACGTATCTTCGTTGGCAATTGGATCAATTATTTCAGACGACACTATAACTTTAGGTCCTATTTCTTTAGTTCTTTGAAGAGGATGAGACGTTGTGACAATTTTTTTGAACTCTTCATGATACTTCAGTATAAGCTGCCGTACAAGGTCCGATTTTCCGGAGTTGCTATATTCTGCAACTATTATGCGCGCAGGGTATTGGAAAATATCATGAAGGTTTTCTGAATATGTCTCAGCCATAGCGGAAACTCTATTAATGATGGTAATTATTAAAGTATGATGCTTATATAGCACAGAATATGTGTGTGTGTGTGTGTGTGTGTGTGTGTGTGTGTGCAACAATAGCAATTACCCTCACTTTGTGCATGCCCCCACTTCCGTCAACCCCCCCGCTGACCGCCCTCTGACCGTCCTACCCCCACTCCCGTCACCCTCTCTTCCGTCACCCTCCCGCTGACCGTCCTACCCCCGCTCCCGTCACCCCCCCCCGCTCCAGTACCCCCGCTCCCGTACAGGGGGTAGGGTATGTGAAAAGTGAAAGGGGGGGGGTCTAGCTACCTCCTTTTCCGTCACCCCCCCCGCTGAACCCCCACGCCTCCCACTTCCGTCACGACCCCGCTCAAATTACCCCCACTTCCGTACATTTGTTACTACTCACGTTGCTTTTCGGTTTTGTTATTCTCTGCCTTCTGTGCCTCTAACAATTCTGCCTCTCGCTTACGAATTAATGTGCCCCCTAAGTATTGCCCAAAGTTTATCTCCTATATAACCCAAATGTTGCCTACCTTTAACGCTACTTCGCCTAGTCAGTTATATACTGATTTGTCTCTGCTACCCATGACTTTTTCCAGGTTGTATGTCTCACGACCACACCTCCAGCGTCGCCCTGCCGCTCACTCCTGGACACTAGACTCGCGCATTCAGAGGCGAGGGAAGGAGCTAAATGCGTTGGTCTCTAGTTTCAAGAAAACCCCTGAACTGCTCTGTCGATACCTAGAATATCCCAAACAACACGCCGTACAACATTGTAAATATCGTATTATGTAAATACTGCTAATGTAAATATTTATGCATACCCATTTCTTGCACATATTCTCATCTACATTGTAGATCCATGTATATAGTCGCCAATAAACTTCGTCATCAACAGAGTCACCAATAGGCGCACCTAACATCACCAAATGTGGGGTACAAACTTGGCGGAGGGACTGTTTTTTGGGCGCCATTGAAGGTAATGGGCTAAAGAGTAGCTTAGCCAGATATTTTGTTTTTATTTATTAATGATCCACGAGACATCCTAAAGTTAAATCAAAGTATGTGCTTATATATGTATTTATTCATACACACACTGGTAATATTTCTGTGGAGTCTGATTCACTTATTAGAGTGACATTCTGTCGTGATAAACAGTCACAAATTCGTGTCACTAGTAAAAATGAAACTTGTAATTTAAGTTTTGTCACCATGACATATACACAAATAGATAAATATGAAAGCTCACGAAGTCCCAATAAGTGACATCACCTGCTTTGCGCAGTAAAATTATGTTATTTTAGATATCTGATACCCTCAATATGGCAGGCTGCTG
>NC_066555.1:11879472-11981972 GCF_024679095.1 Eriocheir sinensis | reverse complement strand
AGAGAGAGAGAGAGAGAGAGAGAGAGAGATGGAACACAGAGAAACACAAAGGAAGAACAAACAACAGCCAGACCTGGTGGTCCTTACGAGGCTGTTTGTGACAAGCTACACTAACTATCTAATCAAAGGTGGAAGATGAAGGACAGCAAAGGCGAAGGCTCCTCCCCACACCCCCATCCCTCCAGCCAAAGCTGGCAGGAAAGGAAAAAAAAACATGCAGCATGGAAAAACTGCATGGAAATTATGTAGGAAAGATGAAAGAACTACCATTACTGCTACCACTAACAGGGCGATAAAAACGGACAAGGACACCAATATTCAAAAGAAATTAACGTTATTACGACAATGAGTAATATCTTAGTTGCTGGTTGGATTCAAAATACTTGTCTAATATATTATTGACGGCCGTAACTGTTGTACTATCAACGACATCACAGGGTAGATAATTCCAAACATTAACGACTCGTTTGAAGAAGAATTGTTTGGCTTCGTGCGACGATAATTTTTTACCACTTATCTTGAAATTATTATTTCTTCTTGTTCTATTTGATCGATCAATTATTGTAATCTGCCGCATTAATATCACTGAATCTTTTAAACATTTTAACCCGTGCGAAGCGATACACCCCTTTCAGATCGCTCAAAGGAAGAAACGAAGCACCCGGTTTCGGCCAGCCCCGTCAGGCTAATGTCAGTATAGTCGTAGGCGATAGCGACACCCGACAACTCCACTTGACCCCGCGCGGGCCATGATTTCCATGTTTAGCCACCCGGTTTATCTAAACACTTGAACTATTCTATAATTACGGCCTTGATTTAAAAAACAAGTTCACTGTCGGCTAAAAAAAAAAGCAAGACAAGCAAAGTGGTACAGTTTACGAATAAAATTATTCACAGTAAGTTTGAAGACCAGAGTCTCGCTTCAGAAGATGAGCTTTGCTACTAGGGAGCCGCTTTCCACGGGTTGAAGACTTCTATTAGATCGCCTCACATTCTTTCGTTTTGATAGGCTGAATAAATATACTTCTTTAAGCCTTTGTTCATAAGATTCATAAGATTAATTCCTCAACCTAATAATCATTTTGTTACTCTCTGTTGAACCCGTTCTAACTTTTCTACGTCTTTTCTGTAATAGGGAGACCAAAACTGTACACAGTACTTTAGATGGGGTCGAACCAGCGAATTATATAGTGTTAATATTACTTTTTTGCAATTTATTATTAAAGACTCGTCCGATGAAGCCAACCAATTTGTTTGCGGTTTTAACTACCTCTGAACAATGCTGACCGGGCTTCAAATCGCTTGATATAGTGATTCCAAGATGCTTTTTTTTACTTACTGCAGGAAGTTGTTGGCCATTCATTACGTACTGAACGCGATTGCTATTGTTTCTGATGTGTAACATTTTACATTTGTCAACGCTAAATTTGCCATTGATTGGCCCAACGATCTAGATCTGATTGTAATGCTTCTTCGTCGAGTGTCATAGTTACCTCACTAGCGATTTTTGTGTCATAAGCAAATTTTGATACTTTGCAAGTGAGCCCATCATTAACAGAAATTAAGAAGAGCATGGGACCAAGCACTGATCCTTGAGGTACGCCGCTTGTGACATCGAGCCAGTTAGATGAAACACCGTTAATAACTACTCTCTGTTTCCGCTCAGAGAGCCAGTCCACAAGCCAGTTGTGAATGTTACCCGAGATACCGTGCGCTAATAGTTTACTAAGCAACCGTTTGTGGGGGACCTTACCAAATGCCTTTTGAAAATCCAGATATATGATATTTACTGATCTGCTTTCATCGAACACCTCAAAAATTAAGTTAGTTAAACACGAACGTTTACTACGGAAGCAATGTTGCGAATTATTTATTATATTATTTTCTTCGAAGAATTTCACCATATTGTCGCGAATGATAGTCTCCGTTAACTTACAAACAATCGATGTCAGGAGAGAGAGAGAGAGAGAGAGAGAGAGAGAGAGAGAGAGAGAGAGAGAGAGAGAGAGAGAGTTAAACAGCTATGGAACAGTGTCACCTTTCATATCATTGTTCACTTCTGCCACGGTCACCGCACACCCCACCTTTTGACACAACTTTTCTCATACCCAATCCACTCATCACCTCACCTTCTTCTCCAAATGTTGCGCATTTTTCTCTTTTCCATCCCTACTCCTCCCTATTACTTCCCTCCATCTCGCAAAGCCAAAACCCGTCTGCTCCTCTCCACTACCCTGCACTACCAAGTACCCTTGCCCATGACCCTGCCTCCCACTCGCCTTACACTCACTCCACTGCCTCACTCTACCCACACCAATCCCCAATTTGGCTATTATTTTACCTCATTATCTTCCTCCTCATCATCATCATCCTTTTCTCCCCCAACCCTTATGCGTCTCCACTGCATCATCATCACCTCTGACATTTATGATTTGCTTTCTTTGACCCCACCCTTTATGTGTCCACTCCCTTTCACCTTGTTCCCTTTCGTCTCTTTTATACTTTACCCACCTCTAACCCCATCCATCCCACCATCATCATAACTTCATACTCATTATAACCAAACCATTTCTACCACCACAACCAAATCCACCACCACCATCCCCTTCTCATTTAGCATCACAAATACCTGGTTTCAACAGTTCTCCTTGCTCTTGTTCTCGTTCTTGTAACCATCCTATCGCCCCCCTTCTCGAAGCACCTCGAATCAATTAGTTGCATACATAAAACAAAAATAAGTAAGGCGAAAAGCAATATTGGTCTATTGATCTAAGAAGGCGGTTTTCTAACGCAAGGTGGTAATGGTCAGATTCTTGAAGAGGAACTTAGCGTCAGTAATTTTAATTGTAATTTAATTGAAATGTAGTTAATTACAGTATTATTGTAATTGTAATTGAAAATGCAATTATAGTAAGTAATTGTAATTGTAATTAATTAAAGGATGAGATAATATGTAATGTTACTGTAATTATTTAAATGGAAGTGGTACTGGCCGACCTCCATTAGGATTGATGGGTTGCTTATAAGACTTAAATTTGCTGGTGACAGTCAGGAAGTCGGACTGTCGGAGGCGGCCGCTCCAGTTTCTGACCACGTTCTGCAGCTAATGTGTATTAAACGAAAAACAGACGGTCTTTTGCTGCTACTGCCCCCTGCGACGTAATTCAGTTCACTTCCTCCAAAACCTTCCTGCAGTGAGGTTCAGTGACGCTGGCTGCTTACAAGATAGGCCTCTTTTTAAGGTAAGACGTGTAACTGTGAAGTGATATGTAGAATATGGGTGATGTTCATAATGTAATTATAATTGTAACTGAATTTGTTTTGAAGTAATTGTAATTGTGATATAATTGCTATTTTCAAAGGTAATCATACTTATAATTGTTGTTCAAAGTTTCTGAAAGTAATTGTAATTGTTATTATTTTTTCAAGTGTAACTACTCCATTCCTGTTAAGGACACCGAATCCGTTCCCCGGGAACCTATCTAACCGAGGGATATCTTTCCTTTGAAAATGAGTACTACACAAACAAGACGTGCAATGGTATTTACCGATTCCTGACACTAAGACTTCGACAGTGCTCACCAACCAGTATCCTCAATTGGCTAGTATACAGAGTTCCATGAAAACTGGAAACTGGCTTTCAATCAAGATTTAAGGATTATAATGATAGGAACATAGCCTTAAACCATACGATTATATACTTGGCAGCAGTAGCGGATAAGGTGTTCCTGGAAGATAATTTCCTATATCCAGCATGGTTTCAAAATAAGCGCCCTGCTAAGTCGATTTATTGGATTTCATCCACAGAGTGAGTATTTGTAACTTGGAAAATCATAGTCATTGCTACTTTATATACCTAGACTTTCAGAAAGCCTATGACAAGAAACCGCGCGAACGTCTGCAGAAAGAAAGAAAATCAATATACAATGCAATCTGCCTTCGTTGAACATTGATTGACAAACTGGAAGAAAACTAAAATTTGTAACGAAAATGCCTCAAGGACTCCCTGTTAATGGCTAAGTATCACAAGGGTCGGTGTTGAGACCCGTTATCCTTATATGATACGATACATCAGCGACTCTAACCCTCCATATCGATGTTTGCTGATGATACTTATGTAAGGAGAAAATCCTCACGTATAATAATTATTATAAAACTAATTTTCAAATTAGTCTAATAATTCAAAAGAATCTGAACCAGAATGCTCAGTGGTCCGAAAACTAGCAAATGTTCTTCAACGTAGCCGAGTGTAAAGTCAATATCATCAACCCTGAAATATTAATTATGTGTAATACGCTTGGGAAGCCTTTGCAGGTCATGTACAAATAATCGAACCAGCAGTCACCCTCATAATTTATGTGACCCTGAGCATAGAAATGTTAATCTGCCTGTACAGAACGCCAATAGCCCACTCGTGTTCTTCATAAGGAATTATGAGAGTGAGACGCAAGGAGTAATTTTATCTTTTTTTTTTTTTCAACTCGTCGGTGAGATTTAACCTGAATTTCGAAGTCAAGTTATGGCCCTTAAATTAAAGGATGTAATAGAGCCTCTCTAAATAATACCGTACCTTTGCTGAGGATACAGATTTGTGACTACGATTGAAGGTACTCATCCTCCTTATAACTGTATATATTACTAACGGGGAGAATACGCCCGGGGTATGTCACTTAACACACCCGCCGCCTCCACTCCCGACTGTCTCTCCGAGCAAGCTCCCACGCAGCTGCCCTATCCATTCACTATCGTCGTGCTATCTTCTCCGCCTCTCAGATTGCGGGCAGCTTTATATAGCGGCCTCGTCTGCTTAACACTGGAAAAGGTTTTCTTTCTTCCGAAAGATTTTTTTTTACCTTATTACTTGACTTTTTGCCAATTAAGTCTGTCAAGACACCCTCGGAAATATATTTTGCCCAGGAATTTTCATTTTTCCCTAAAATAAAAAAAACGTTGTATATCACAAACACACACACACACACACACACACACACACACACACACACACATTATATATATATATATATATATATATATATATATATATATATATATATATATATATATATATATATATATATATATATATATATATATATATATATATGCAGTAGCTTCACTTCAACGCGAAGACGTATGTGTAGACATACCACACTGGGAAAAAAGAAAAGAGAAATATAGTAAGTACTTTTGTATTTTATTACATCTTCAGACTAAATGGTGTACATGGTGCACTACTAGAGTTCTCTTTTCTTGTTTCCCAGTGTGGTATATATATATATATATATATATATATATATATATATATATATATATATATATATATATATATATATATATATATATATATATATATATATATTTGTGAGGGCACTTATATTTTACTTCATCACCAACAGCACGTCCACCACAAACCTAGACATCACGGTCACCACCATCACCACTACGATTATCATCTCAGCAGCACCACCACCTGCGGCTCCAGCACTCCAACACCCCCGCTAGCACCACATCACCATAGTTACACTATTACCACCCCGCAGCCACAGCCACCCTAGACCCTATCTCTCCCCAGTGTTGCCTTCCACCCTACAAAATCACCCATCACGGCCCTGCATCCCATACCCCGACCAAACCCTCTCCTCCCCTCTCCAGGGGCCATTTTACCGTCCATATTCGGAGGATGTAAAAAGGGGTCATACAGAAAGCTAGTTGAAAGGCTTATTGATAAGATAATTAACTTGTTATTTGGCTGACTGCCTGACAGACTGTAACTGACTGGTATGTGTGTCGACTGAGTGGCTAAATGATGGGATGCTAGATGATTAGCTGATTGATTAATAAACTGGTAAAACAATATTTGATCGCTTTGTTCCTTGTTTGTTTAGGTAATTGCTTGGAAGGCTAGGATTCTCGTAACTGACATATCTACGTAACGTGTTCCTGATCGACTGGCTGATTGACTGCTGTGTGTCAATCAACTGGCTGCTTGCGTGAAGGATTGACAGTTTGGCTGGTAGCTGGATGCATATCGTTTGAATGACTGAGTTAGGCAAAATGGCGTATTTGTTTGACTGACTGGCTTACTGGGTTAGTAAATGCAGTGGTGAGTAACTGGTTGGAAATCTGGTTCGCTTGGGGGGGGGGGGGGTGATGAGGTAGATCGTTAAAGTGGGTTTCTGAGTGATGTGGGATGTCTAGGTGGGCTACCTTTGACTCTTTAGCTGAGTGGTCGTGGTACAGGTGCTGGTTGGGTGAGTACCTGGGTGGGTCACTGGTCTTGTTATTAAAGAGCTTGATCGTTGTATAGGTGGATGGGCCAGTGGATAGTTGCGTAGGTTGGTAGCTAGATGGATGATGGTTGTTTGGGGGTGGTTGGTTGGTCGTGTGGTTAGACGGGTGGCTACCTGGCTGGGTGGATGGGTAGTGGGTAAAGTGACTCGGTGGGTGTGGGGTTCAGTGGCTGGCTAAGTGGTTGGGTGGGTGGTTGAGTATAGAGTGGCTAGGTGAGTGGTTGGGTGAGTGTGGCTCGGTGAGTGAGGGATTGAGTAGCTCGTTGGGAGGTGAGTTCAATGGCTGATTGGGTTTTTGGTTGGGTGGTTTAGTGGTTGGGCAAGTGAGCAGCTGTGTGGCTGGGTGGGGTGGCTGGTTGAGTAGTTCGGTGGGAATGGGGGTTCAGTGGCTGCCTAGGCGGTTGGGTGGGTGGTTGAGTAGCTGGTTTGGGTGGGTCGTTGTGTCGCAAGATGGGTATGGGTTGAGTGGCTGGGTGAGTGGTTGGGTGGGTTGTTGAGTGACTCGGTGGGCTGGTGGTTGAGTGGCTGGGTGGGTATGGGTTGAGTGGCAAGATGGGTTGGAGGTTGATTAGCTGGGTGGGTATGGGATGAGTGGCTAGGTGAGTGGTTTGGTGGGTTGGTCGGTGGGTGGGGGGTTCAGTGGCTGACCGGGTGGTTGGGTGGTTGGTGGTTGGGTGGGGGGATCAATGGCTGACTGGGTGGTTGGGTGGTTGGTTGAGTGGCAGGGTGGGTGGGTTGTTGAATGGCTGAGGGGTGTGGTCCTTTGAACGTCTGATTACTTGATAGAATGAATAATTGATCGACGGAAGTGCTAACTAACTAACTGACTGGCCGGCTGACTAACCAATGCGATGCATTTGAAATAACTAAACGGCGCGGTAAATAAATTAATAAACGAATTAATTGCATTCTGATTGTTTGCCCAGCGACAATCAGGGTTCTGCTAACTGACTAACTGATAAACTGACTGACTGACTGACTGGTTGCCTTGTGACGAACAGGTCATCTCACTCCCTCATTGACTGGTTGATAACTGGCTGGTAAACTTACAGACCTGCAGGCTGAGAAAATGTTGGTTTTCCGACAGGTTGGTTAACTAGCTTGCTTCCTGGCAGGTTGGCAGCCTGGGTACTTGTTTGACTGACCGACTAAATACCCAGAAGTTTCCTCAAAGAGGATCTGACTTACCGATGATCTTACCAATTGCCTGCTGGAGTTGGACTGTGTAGTAAGCTAGGTGAATGACATGCTGTTACTGGCTTCAGAGATACCTCGCTAAATGATTAAGAGGGATAATATTCATGTTATATGCATCAGATTGTTAAAACGTTTTGATGAAGGTGAATTATAGTGAGTTGCGTTGCCGGGAAGCAACATTCTTTGACGGGCTTCCCGCCTTCCAGGGCGCCTCTGTGGCATTTGGAGATACGCACTTGCCCAAGACAATCGTGCTGCTCCGCTCTCAGCCAGAATACACAGACTAAGGAACACCAGGCCTACTCCTGAAGAAAAAAAATAGTTATGGCGTATTTGTGAAAAAGAGGTAGAGGAGTAGAGGAGTGGTAATGTTATAATAAACAAAGCAGGATAGAAACCCCCCGCCGTGATTATGCTTTGAGGAAAGGCATCCACCGCCAAGAGAGAACGAGCTAGCCTGTGGGTGCTTTCCTGCGTTTTTTTTCATACAGCAGCGCATGCGGCCAACTATGTCTCATTTCCTCCTAATGTCTCACTTCCTACTGCAACACCGGCGGGCCGACTCAATCAGCTGATGTCAGTCGAACCGACCAAGTCGGTCTGTCGACGAGGACTGACGTATATATATATATATAAATATATATATATATATATATATATATATATATATATATATATATATATATATATATATATATATATATATATATATTTGGCTGGAGTAGGTAGGAAGACACCTACCGAACGGGCGCAAGCCACTCCCGGTGAGGTATATATGGGAAGCGAGGAGGGTGCTGAAGCCCTCCAAAGACCCTTCCCATGTCCTCACTAACCGTTTCCCTATTGTCTCATCAAAACCAGAGAGTAGTTCAGCATACTCTCTTAAGACAGATCCTCTCTCTATCCACACCACACTACACTCACACAACATATACACCTTTTCCCAAAACTCAAAATGGCGTACCATAACAGAGCCTTGGAGTCCCCACATGGGGGAGGGGACCACAAATTCCCCCAGGGAGGGCTCCTCTTCTGGCTGCCGACTTGAGAGGTGTCTTGATAACTCCTCGAACCTCTTTCTTATCAATTTCTGCAACATTCGCGGTCTTCGTTCTAATTTTCATTCTGTAGAACACCATCTCTCCTCCTCTAAACCTCACCTTCTCTTCCTCACCGAAACACAGGTTTCTGAGGCTACTGACAGCAATCTCTACTCTGTTCCCTCCTACTATCTCTATCCTAAATTTCAATCCAAAGTTGGATGTTGCGTCTACGTGCGCAACATCACTTGTTCTCATGGCCACGACCTTGACTCTTCAGAATTTTCCAACATCTGGCTAAGACTTAATTGTCATTCTATTACTAAATACATCTGTGCTGTATCTCTCACCTAACTCTACTAACTATGTAAAATTCTTTGACTATTTGAACTCTAAAGTGGAGCACATCTTGACCCACTCTCCCTTCGCTGAAATCTCCATCCTAGGAGATTTCAATGTTCACCACCAGCTTTGGCTTTCATCCTCTTTCACTGACCAGCCTGGTGAATAAGCCTACAACTTTGCTCTCCTCGACGATCTAGAGCAGTTGGTTCAGCACCCTACACGTATTCCCGACCGTCTTGGAAACCTCTAACCCTTCTGCTTACTCTGTCAAACTGTTCTCTCCGTTGGGCTCCTCCGATCACAACCTTATTTATGTATCTTGTCCTACCGCTCCTGTACATCCTTTGGACCAACCGAAGAGGTGATGCTTCTGGCATTTTGCTTCAGCTCGGTGGGACGACCTGAGGATGTACTTTTCCGATTTCCCGTGGAATGATTACTGCTTCCAGGAGAGAGACCCCTCTGTGTGTGCCCAGCGCATCACAGAGGTGATTGTCTCTGGAATGGAGGCATACATTCCTCATACTTTCTTTACTTCCCATGCTAAAAAGCCTTGGTTTAATCACGCTTGTTCTCGTGCTGTCAAAGACAGAGAGGCAGCTCACAAAAGGTACCAGAGCCTTCGAACCCCCGCTAACCATGATCATCATATTTCCGCCCGGAATCGTGCCAAATCTATTCTTCGACTTACCAAAAACTCCTTTTTCCATAGCAAATGTCAACACCTTGCTTTCTCTAATTATTTCAGAGACTTCTGGCACTTAGCCAAAAATATCTCCTCCAATTTCACTTCTTCCTCTTTCCTGCCTCTTCTTAACTCTGACGGCAGCACTACCGTCTGATCTATCTCTGAGGCTGAACTCGTCTCTCAAACTTTCTGTAACAACTCCACTCTGGACGATTCTGGGCATATTCCTCCTACTCATCCCCCCTCTGATTCCTTCATGCCTGTTATTAAGATTTTTCCTAATGATGGTTTCTATGCCCTCTCTGACCTCAACTCTCAGAAGGCTTATGGACCTGATGGAGTGCCTCCTATTGTCCTTAAAAAAATGTGCTTCCGTGCTGACACCCTGCCTGTTCAAACTCTTTCGTCTCTGCCTATCAACATCTACCTTTCCTTTCTGCTGGAAGTACGTCTTCATACAGCCTGTGCCTAAGAAGGGTGACCGTTCCAATCCCTCAAACTACCGCCCTATAGCGTTATTTTCCTGTCTATCTAAAGCTTTTGAATCAATCCTTAAACAGAAGATTCGAAAGCACCTTTCCACTTCTAACCTTCTATTTGATCGCCATTATGGGTTCCGTAAGGGGCGTTCTACTGGCGATCTTCTTGCTCTCTGATTATTGATTATTGGTCATCCTCTCTTAGCCGTTTCGGTGAAACTTTCTTAGTTGCGCTAGACATATCGAAAACCTTCGATAGAGTCTGGCACAAGTCTTTGCTTTCTAAACTGCCCTCTTTCGGATTCTATCCCTCTCTCTTTTCCTTTATCTCCAGTTTCTTTTCCGGCCGTTCTTTCTCTGCTGTTTTTTTTTTTTTTTTACATTGCTGCCTGTTACTGGAGACGGTAGGCTTCTTCCGATGGATCCTGTCGGTCCAAACATTCTCAGGTCCGGTGGGTCGGTCGGTCGCCCAGCCGTTCTGGCGCGCGAGTGTTTTTATAGGCGCCATCCATCATTGCTGCTCTCCCTGCCCCCAGCTCATTTTTTGATTTGAATCTCTATGATCCGTGTTCCGGATAGGTGGTCTTCTGGACAGCATGGGGGTTTTTTTTCGCCACTCGGCTGAAAAAATCAAAGCTTGCTGGCACCGGATTGGGATTGAACTCATCTCCTGAACACGAGGCCGTTACTTTGACGACTCAGCCACCGCCTCCCCATTAGACGGTCACTGTTCTTCCCCTAAATCTGTCAACAGTGGTGTTCCACAGGGCTCTGTTATATCACCCACTCTCTTCCTGTTATTCATCAATGATCTTTCCATAACAAACTGTTCTATCCACTCATACCCTGTGGACTCCACTCTGCATTATACAACTTCTTTCAACAGAAGACCTTATCAACAGGAATTACATGACTCAAGTCTGGAGGCTGCAGAACGCTTAACCTCAGACCTTACTATCATTTCCGATTGGGGTAAAAGGAACCTTGTGTCCTTCAATGCCTCAAAAACCCAATTTCTTTACCTATCAACTCTACACAATTTTCCAACACCTATCCCCTATTCTTCGACAACACTCAGCTGTCACCATCTTCAACACTAAACATCCTCGGTCTATCCTTAACTCAAAATCTTAACTGGAAACTTCACATCTCATCTCACTAAATCAGCTTCCTCGAGGTTGGGCGTTCTGTATCGTCTGCGCCAGTTCTTCTTCCCCGCACAGTTGCTATCCATATACAGGGGCCTTGACCGCCCTCGTATGGAGTATGCATCTCACCTGTGGGGGGGCTCCACTCACACAGCTCTATTGAGCAGAGTGGAGTCTAAGGCTCTTCGTCTCTTCAGCTCTCCTCCTCTTACTGATAGACTTCTACCTCTTTAATTCCGCCGCCACTGCTCTTCTGAACTTGCTAACTGCATGCCTCCCCCCCTCCCGCGGCCACGCTGCACACGACTTTCTTTTCATGCTCATCCCTTTACTGTCCAAATCCCTTACGCACGAGTTAACCAGCATCTTCACTCTTTCATCCCCCACGTTGGTAAACTCTGGAACAATCTTCCTTTATCTGTATTTCCTCCTGCCTACAACTTGAACTCTTTCAAGAAGAGGGTATCAGGACACCTCTCCTCTCGAAATTAACCCCTCTTTCGGCCACCTTCTTGGATTCTTTTGAGGAGCAGCGAGGAGCGGGCTTTTTTTTATTATTGTTTCCTTTTTTTGTGCCCTTGGGCTTTCTCCTTTGTTGTAAAAAAAAAAATAATAAATAAATAAATAAATAAATAAATAAATAAATACATATATATATATATATATATATATATATATATATATATATATATATATATATATATATATATATATATATATATATATATATATATATATATATATGATATCAAAATAAAGCAAATTAAATGTATTATTCGTAAATGGGAAGAAATATGGTTGAATACAAAAAAGAAAATTTAAGATATAACACGTATTATAAGGCGCTTAATATTGGTTGATTTATATAGTGAAATGATTATTTAAAAATAGTAAATTTTTATATAGACAGCTTGCAATAATTTTAATACAAGATAGTCAACATATTGAAGTGTTCATATATGAATTTTTATGCAGATATATTACTTATTGTGGCGTCAGGAAGCAGTAAGGTTTTTCGTCACGGCGCGTGAAATGAGTCAGATTCGGCGAATTTTCGTAGCGACTTCTGGTCAAGCTCGAGCAAAAACTACTGAAGCTAGGAAGGCTTGCTTGGTGGCAAATGAAAGATCTATTAATACAGATTAATAATCAGAAAAAGAGAATTTGGAAAGCACTAAATAAATAAAATAAAAAGTTATAGGCAAAAAACTAGGACGTGTCCAAATCGCGGCAAAAGGACCGAAAAACAGGCTATTTTGTGACGGATCGACGACAAACTTGGAATCGAGCTATCACAACATCCTTCGAGCTGGTCAAAGTATATTGGCAAAAGGGGCTACATGCCAAATTACAGCCTTTTAGAGTCAATAGCAATGCCACACTAGACATAAACGGCAAAGTGTCTGGAGTTCGTCAAAATCGCTCTCGACAGGGTTTACGTTTCGAGCTCTAGGGACGAAACTACTGGGAGTAGGGAAATGTTATGCATCATATTGAAAAGTCCATTGGTAAGGCTAAATTATTTGATAAATAGGTATTTTGGAATTCTCAAAAAATGAGTGGGTTTCAAGGTTGGGAACTCAAAAACAAGGTTTTTTCAGTCTTTTTTGGGGAATTTATTCACTTTTTTACCCTTTCGAGTCAGTTTTTGAGCCAGGTCGCTTGTTAGTAAATATTGCCCTTTCATTGTGCCTACGATTGATACCAGAAACATTTATGTAGCCCAATAAATAAGGGAGTTATGGCGATTCGCACCAAAGCGGTTGATTTTCCAAAATTCGCGGCTTAATGATAGGGCTGGAGCAAGTGTCCGGTCCATAGTGTAGGGTTCACTGTATAAATACATTGACGGTCGTAACAGAGTAGATTTCTTTAATTTTGATTTGTCACCGTTTCTAAATATCTCTTTTTGGCATTCATAACTCTGTCGTTACAATTACCATACTAAAAAAAGCCGATCCTCCATCCCGATACTAGGCAACTCAGTCACTTGGTATCTGTTAACTACGAGTGAGGGGGGCCGCTACAACTCTGTTACACTGGACACTATTAACAAAAGGGCATAGAAAAGCAAAAGCAGGGGAAGAAAAGAACAGAAACACCTTGGTTCAGGGTGAAATGTATAACTGTGACTAAGTGCATGGTGTGAAGTATAAAAATGTTGAGAAGGAGGACATAAGAAGCACGGGACACACTCGCCCGTACTTGTATGACTCATCGGCAAAGAATCCAGCAAGCTGTCAGGACTTAGAATAAATCGAGACGGCAATGGTTCAGGCCGCCCACGGTGTTTAGTAATGCCTCATTGTGTTGTGGTTGGGTGAAACAGTAGCAATCGCTGGATTACTTACATTATTAGTGTGGTAATATGCTGCAAGAGAGAGAGAGAGAGAGAGAGAGAGAGAGAGAGAGAGAGAGAGAGCAGCCCGAGGGAGGGGGAGGGGTAAGAGCCATGGCACCTCGTGACGTCACAGCCACAGTTGCCCCGCCCCATCGGTTTCAAGCTGCGCCTGAGCAGACCCTTTCTGTCTCTGGGCCCTGACATATATGTTCACTTGGATGTTACCGAGTGACGTTACGAGGTCCCGTCCACACTGGCGTTTTTGTTTCACGACGGAGTTACGTTACGATGTTCTGTTCTGCTGTTCTGTTCCGCGTGTGTACCCGGCCTAACACGAGTCAAACGCGTAGGATACCGAAACAACGAACTGTGAGCGGACCTAGAACAGGTCACATGAAAGTCTCTCTCTCTCCCTCTCTCTCTGGTACAAAACCTGAGTGGAAAGAAATAGATTCAGACCACCAAATTATCTTCACCAACGTTGTAGCGCGGGAATGGAATAAATTCCACCTTCAGTGGTCCACTCCAGTGCATGTGTAGTCTGAATATCTATGTGAATGTGTATATATCTCTCTCTTTCATTGCATTCGTAGTATTTCGGATGTTTAAAGAATATTTTTCGAAGCGGCCTATTAATTAAGCAAATTAATATTCAATATTGCTTAAATATTCGCATGTCAATATGCAAATATTACCACGGCAACTGTTGCAATTGTGTCGATTCCCTTCCCCTTTCCAGACAGGGACCGCCAACCCCTTTTCTAGTCATGAGAAATGGCACCGGGCTGTCACACGGCAGACAGCACTACATGTAACCCATGGATCATGGTTTCACTCTCGGTGTTGCGAGACATAGCTCGCATGAGAAATTTGCCCTTTGACGTCTTCTGCGCATGCACACCACTGCGAGCAGACGTGTTTCAAGCACGATAAGACGTTGTTTTATTTGACGCTTTTTTTGTCTTTAAGTAATTTGTGAAACCTTTGACTGACCGATAGTGAGTCTCCGATATCTGTTTTCTATTTTGGAGCCAATACGCACGTAGAAAATAACAATAGTGAGTGGAAAAAAGACAGATAATACAAGGGGCCAGTGAAAAATAGCCTAAAATAGGATGTTTTAAATGCTGATATATATATATATATATATATATATATATATATATATATATATATATATATATATATATATATATATATATATATATATATATATATATATATATATATATATATATATTATGATGTCTTTGCATTGCTTTCTTTTGACCAAAATCGGTTTTTTTTTTATGGATTCCGCACGTTCACGTCATAACAGACCAGTAAGATAACAAAAGTGAGTGAAATACGGACCTCCCCGCGAGCTGTTTCTCGACTGCAACCGATCTCGTACAACACCGCCTTTCGGCACTACGCTGACAATACAGACCATAGCTTATTTTCCACCCCTCAACTTCCTCACAGCCTCTCTAGCCCCGCAAGAGAAGGTGGAGTTTTGTCTATTAGAAAATCAACAGCCGCCATCTGCAAATACACCCATTACATTTTTTTTTTCAAACTAAGAAAATTTCGAAAAGAATGAAAAAAAATGTCCAAATCATAGGCGAATAGCATGATGAGGAAAAGCCTCCGCTTTCTCCTACCCCCAGAAATCTATGCAATAGGAAGAAGCAGCCTGGGAGTTGGGGTGGAGAAAATAATGTCCACGCTGTAGAACACTCCTTACAAACTGTAACCCTTGATCACTGAATTTATATTGAGTCACACAAACACTGAGCATGGGCATATTGTATCCGACGTTGGCAAACATAAAAATATAGTATACATGCATATTTCTTTAAATTAACAATTGCACAATGTACCTCGCTGTCACTAATCTTAATAACAATTCTTAACCCAAACAGACAAGTTCCTTCCCGAATTTATTAAAAAAAAAATAGTGAAAATCCAAAAGAAAAAAATATAACTTCTTGACCAAAAGGAAGCAGCACCACCAATTTCAACGAAACTTCCCCAACCCTGCCCAAGTATGCTGCCTCGGGTCACAGGAGGTCACTAATACCCAGTCCACAGGCAACCTGTAGTGAAGGGAGACAGGAAAAGAGGCGGTTAATTTTAAGGGTGATCACTACAAGCCAATATTCGTTGCACCTTAGTACGTGAAAAAAAATTGTATTCTAATGTATTTTCGTTAAAGTTATACTTTTGGGAGGGGGGGTTCATGGGGATAAGCCTCCCTCCTCCACCAAAAACGTACCCTAGCCAAAAACAAATTAAAAAGTAGAGGCCGGGGTCGGGGCGCGAGCCTCGACCCGGATCCGGTCATTGGGGGAGGCGGTGGCTGAATAGATAGCGTGACGGCGCCGCGTTCAGGACGTAAAACAACCCACATGCTGTCCAGAAGACCAACTATCAACCCGGATTCTAGATTATAGGATTAAAGATGAGCTCCGGGTGGGCAGCATGAGCCAAGGCAAGATGGCGCCACTATAAACACTCGCCTGCGCCAGAACGGGCTGGGCCGACCATCAGGCCCAACCGGGAAAAAGCCTTGGGCCGACCATCAGGATCCACCGGGAAGAAGCCTACCGGCGCAATAGGTCACGACGTAAAAAAAAAAAAAAAAAAAAAAAAAAAGTGCTGGGGTGCTCGACCGCGCGGCAGGCTTCCACGATACATCTACATCCGGGGAGCCTGCCGTCAGTGACTGGTGCAGGGCAAAGCCTACGGGACCCCTGCACCTCGAAGAAGGAAGGGCCCCCTAGCCCCTCTTTTTGTTTTGGGGGTGGCCGGGGTGATGCAGAGGCTGCGCCCGCCCGCAGAACCGGGCTCGGGGTTAACCTTCGAAGGGCTCTGCGTGTGGGCTCCTGGAACGTCCGGAGCCTCTCGGACGATGATGACTTTCCCACCCATCAAAGGAGCTCAGAAGGCTGAGGGTGGACATAGTGGCACTCTCTGAGACAAGGAGGCCTGGCAGTGGCGAGATCAGTGAGGGGGGGGTACACCTTCTACTGGTCTGGCATGAGCAATGGCTTCCATATCAGGGGGGTAGCTATGGGCATCTCCAGTCAACTGCTGCCATTTGTGATTGAGGTTGCTCCTGTTCATGAACGTATAATGCGAGTGAGGCTGAAGCACACACTGGGCTTGTTGGTGGTAGCGAGTGTTCTAAGTGCTAATCGGTTCACGGATAGAGAAACTCATATCCGCCAGGGTTACTTTATTGGGCATACATCACACAGGTCATGGACACAAACGAGACACATAGGAAACGTGTTTGTGTGTGTATGCGTTTGTGTGAATGTTGTTTGGCATGGCCTACCGGCCTCTTGTAGACTCCTGCGTTCTTATGTTCTTATGTTCTAATAACATTTACGTGTTGGTGTATGTGTGAAACAATGTGTATGGGTGGACAACAAGAGGACATGGACGGACAGTCAGAGATAGACGAGTAACAACAGATAAACAATTGATGACGGGACGAGGACTACGGAGCGCGACGAGAGACAAGGATAGCGACAATGAAAATACGCAGATAGCACAGGAGACAAGGACAAGGGTATACATAAACATTTCACATTAATACACTTATTAAGTTTGCGCTTACAGCGCCACATTTTCTGTCTCACCGGATGAGAGGACGCGACCGCTTGAGCGGTCAAACTTGGGCAAACATCACACAGGTCATGGACACAAACGAGACACATAGGAAACGTGTTTGTGTGTGTATGCGTTTCTGTGAATGTTGTTTGGCGTGAATAACATTTACGTGTTGGTGAATGTGTGTGGAACAATGTGTATGGGTGGACAACAAGAGGACGTGGACGGACAGTCAGAGATAGACGAGTAACAATTGATAAACAATTGAAGACAGGACGCGGACTACGGAACGCGACGAGAGACAAGGATAGCGACCATGAAAATACACAGATGGCACAGGAGACAAGGACAAGGGTATTCATAAACATTTTACATTAATACACTTATTAAGTCTGCGCTTACAGCGCCACATTTTGTTTCATCGAAGGAGAGCACGCGACCGCTTGAGCGTTGGCTTGCTACAGGCTTCATGTCTCTTGTTGCAGTGTACGCTCCTGCCGAGATGCGTGAAGCTGAAGAGAAGATGTTCTACGCCAAACTCGATTCCGTATTAGACCAGTGCCCTCCCCGGGACACACTCATTGTCCTGGGCGACTTCAATGCTACTGCTGGCACTGACAGGGTTGGCTACGAGCTATGTTTTGGTCCCCATGGATTTGGTACCAGGAACATCAACAGCTCTCTCCTCCCGAATTTTGTAAAATCCAGAAGGTTGACAATTGCGGGTTCCTATTACCAGAGCTGCACCGCTGGACTTGGTATAGCGATGCCGGAGGGGTAGCTAAGGAGAACGACCACTTTCTCCTAAGTACTCGTTGGAGGATCCTTCAGAACTGCAGGGTTTACCGGAGCGCTGAGTCCTTTGCAACTGACCATAGGCTTGTTGTTGCGACACTCAAGCTTCATGTCAGGTCAAGAAGAGTCTCGAGATGCAACACTACTGTGTTCCATCTCGAGAGGCTGAAGGACCTGGCATGTGCTCAGAAGTATGCAGTGACAGTCTCAAATCGGTTCGAAGTGCTTGGCACCTTGGAGGTCCCTGTAGAGTTGTGGGATACCTTCACACGTGAGACTCTGCAAGCTGCCAAGGAGTGCATTGGAGAGCGCCCGAGATCTAGATGTGGCTTTGCCTCGGTGGAGACGCTGGAGAATATTGAGGAGAGTCGCGCTGCCAGACTTGCTGGGAACCGGGACCAATACAGGGCTCTGTCACGTAGAACTAGGGCTCTCCTGAAAAGAGACAAGGAGAGGTAAGTCAGGGGTCTCGCTGAGGAAGTCAAGGGCCATTTAAATGCGAATGATCTTCGACCTGCTTACCGAGCCCTGAAGAATCTCCGCTCTAAGTCTCCCTCTCAGGTGAGCGCTATCCCAACAGCTGACGGCTGCCTCGTGTCGGACATGGATGGGCAGAGGGCTCGCTGGGCTGAGTACTTTGAGCAGCTGTACATGGCGGACCCTCCACGCGGGCAGCTTCTAGTTGCTGGGCTGCAGATGGCGGATGCTGACCCACCCATTGACGAAAGCCCACCTTCTCTAGTTGAGGTCAGAGAGGCTGTGGCCAAGTTGAGGGGTGGGAAGGCACCTGCCACCTGTAACATCAGTGCGGATCTGCTAAAAGCTGGAGGTGAGGCCATGATCCGCGGGTTGCATGCGGTCTTGACTGCCGTATGGCAGTCCGGTACCATTCCTCCTGACTGGAAGAGGGGGTTGGTCATCCCTATCTGGAAAGAGAAAGGGGACCGCCAGGACTGCAACAACTACCGTGGTATTACACTGCTCAGTGTGCCAGGCAAGGTGCTTGCCCAGCTATTGCTGATGCGAATTCGTAGCCAGCTGCTGAAGCTGCAGAGACCTGAACAGTCTGGGTTCACGCCTGGCAAGTCAACAACTGACCGTATCCTAGCGTACTGGTGGAGCGCCGACGTGAGTTTCGATAGGGGATGCTTGCAGCCTATGTCGATCTCAAGAAAGCGTTTGATTCAGTGCATCGTGAGGCACTCTGGGATCTTCTGCGACTCCGTGGGATTCCTGCGAGGACTATTGTTCTGCTGACTGGCCTGTATTCTGAGACAGAGAGTGCTGTGAAGTGTAGGGGGGGCTTGTCCAGCTTCTTTCCCGTGAATGCGGAAATGAGGCAGGGCTGTGGCCTTTCCCCATCGCTTTACAACACTTGTATGGCCTAGTTACTGGGCAGAGTTGTGGGCCAGAGTCATTGCGGAGCATCCATTGGCAACCAGGGACACTGACCTTGTTTTTGCTGATGATGCAGTAGTCCTGGTGGAGTCGCTGGAGGTTTTGGTGATGGCTCTCGAGGCACTGCACGAGGAGGCAAAGCCCTTGGGACTCCAGGTCTCCTGGGCCAAGACCGAAGTACAGGTGTTTGGAGGCTTGCTGGATGACACAGTACAGTTTGTTCATGCGTGTGGCGAGGACGTTGAGATCTCAGAAAGTTTCACGTATTTTGGTAGCGTAGTTCATAACAACGGTGAGTCTGGCCAGGAAGTCTTACGGCGGATTGGTCTGGCCCACGGTGTTATGGACTCGCTCAACACGAGTATATGGCGTTGTCGATACCTGTGCAGAAGGACACAGATCCGGATCTTCAAGTCCCTTGTGCTCCCTGTCTTACTCTATGGCTGTGAGACATGGACACTGAAAGGGGACTTGAAGAGGCGGATTGATGCCTTTGGTAATCTTACTCTATAGATGTGAGACATGGACACTGAATGGGGACTTGGAGAGGCGGTAATAAGTGATGCCTTTGGTAATAAGTATCTACGCAGAATCATGGGATATCGCTGGAATGACTGATTCTTCATATATTACCTGCATAGTTCGTCAACGCCAACTCTGGCTATACGGGCACGTGGCACATTTTCCGGAAGATGATCCTGGTCATCGGGTTGTCTCTGTAAGAGACAATCCTGAGTGGAGGAGGCCAAGGGGACGCCCACGGAGTTCGTGGATGGAGCAAGTCGATAGATCCTGCCGGAAGGGACTCGGTTTGGGAAGGGGGCCTGCATGGAGACTCGCCCGGAGGGATCCCCGGGCTTGGCTTCGTAGGGGGGGAGCGTCGCGCGCCCCCCGACGTATGCCCCCATTGATTGATTGATTGAACCACTTACATACCTGATGTTTGTTTTGTGACACGTGCGTGTCAGTTTGATGTGCCCATGAGGCACCTCGCGCCATATTCCGCTGGCAAATAACCCAAAACCGAGTCCTTGTGAACGTCAATACCAATATATTATAACTGTGATACGGGCATGTCAAGGGGGGTGTGCTTGGTGTCTCGTGGCCGCATCAGGCTGTGACAGCCACGTGTCGCAAAACAAACCGGTTATTGTTGAACGCGCGCGACTCGAAATTTGAGTAAAATAGAGGCCATTATGATAGATAATAATCGGTAGGTCACTCAGGGCTGGATGACAGCTGTCACAAATCGGTTTAATTTGTACCCCAAAGTACTCAGTAACAGTGATCTAGCATCAACTTAGCCGAAGTGGAAGGGTTAACCGTCAGCATCGTACCATTTATAATTGTTAAATGTTTATTTTCAATATCTGGAATGATAGACTTAATTGGGATTGTGAGTTTTCAAATAGTTGTTTCCTCTTGCGGGAAGTTGCTATCAACACGGGGCAATTTCCTCAAGTTAGGGAAAATATAACGCTTCCTAGGCTGTTGAGTGTCAAGTGTGTGAGTGACAAAGCGGGCAGATAGAGATGCCCTCCTTAGCACAAGTGGTGGGGTTGGTCCATTCTCCTCCTTTAAGGTCCCATAGTAGATTTTTTGAAGATATAATTACAAATCATCGTAGCCTTTTGTGAATTTTACTCAAAGTTTGTTTCCATAAGATATTTCATGAGGCGAAGTTTCATCCTGATATCTAAGAAAGAATAAATAAGAAAAATAAAAATCATGTAAAATAGAGTACTTTACATATTGATGCATTCCTTACTAAGTATGAGTCGAAATCATTCACACTTAAGTTTTGTGTATACTAGAAGAGTTAGTCTTCACTGCTTATTAGCTACTTTTCCCCAAAAAATTATGATATACCTCTAAAACTGATTAGTGAAAAGTTACATTCCTAACATAATGAATATTATAATTTTCATTTTTTTTTAATTAATATCTAAAAAAAAAGTAAGTAATAAAATTTGTAGAAAATCCATTCATAAAAATGCACAAAAAAAAAAAAAATCAAAGAAATCGGTTGATAAATAAGAAAGTCACCCTGACGGGGAGGCGCGAACCTATGTTTCGAAAAAACGAGACTTGAAGTTGTGGGAGTGTCGCTGCCCGGCTAATGCGCCCCAGAGATGAATATGCCTCCAGGCCCTTCTGTAGCTGTTTTCTTCTTACCTTCCTCTTGATTGGCTTGTCCATTTTGCAGTTTTCTTTCATGAGGTATTTGTAGTTCTTCTCAGTGAAGGGCACTCCCGAATGACTGCACAGGTCGTTGGATAAGTATCCACTATTGAAGTTGGACACATCCTGTGCAGTAGCGAAGTCCAGCATTTCCTTGGTGGCATTTTTATGCTTTTGGCAGCAGCGCCATATTCCGTGGTGCAGTGACTCATTGGGATTTTGTGTCTTCCCTCTGAGACAACGCATCATCATATCATCAGTTGTTAGCCTTTTGTAGACATCTACTAGTCTCAGTCATTCGGATCCAACCAGAAATTTATTTTCATAGTGGAATGGCTGGGTGGAATGTTGCCCTTTGACAGGTTTTTGGTAGAAGCAACTGTAGAGGAGCAGTGGTAAAATGAAGACATGATGTCATTGCGCATCTCATTAGCAGTTGTAGCCTGGGACGGTGAACGTGATGCCTCAAAAATTTCATGATTCCTCTTACGATCTCTTGCTTTCTGAAGGTTCAATCGCTTTTTCTGCACTCCCTTTTATACTCCACCCATCTTCGGAAGAAGTGAGGATTATGTATATGACGACAGTATTGAAAAAGTGAGGGATGATAAAGGACCACAAAGTGCGATACGCCCTCCTCTGTGAAAAGCCCGAGGGCTACTGACTAGGGGTGGGCAGGTACCGGTACCAGTACCGGTACTAACGGTACCAGATAAACGGTACGGTACCGGTACCAAATTGCTCGGATTTATTTATTGGATTTATTGATAATTCTTCATGTCCGATTCTATTATTTTTAGGTTGCTAATAAATATTGTTATTGTTATTAGACTGTGATCGAGTACATCCATAATAACTATACATGCTATTTTTTATCGACAAAATAAATATTCACTTCATTCAGAGAGAGAGAGAGAGAGAGAGAGAGAGAGAGAGAGTGTACAACAGAAGAAACATCCTAATTAAGGGCAGAAATAAATGAGAGGAAAAAGTCCACTGTGTGTGTGTGTGTGTGTGTGACACACACACACACACACACACACACACACATACACACACAGTGGACTTTTTCTCTCATTTATTTCTGCCTTCAATTAGATGTTTTCTTTTCTGTAATTTTCTTCTTTTCTTCTCTTCTTGAATATTTATTTTTTCGAAAAAAAAATAGCATGTATAGATATTACGGATATACTCGATCATAGTCTAATAACAATAACAATATATATTAGCAACCTAAAAAAAGAATCGGACATGAAGAATTATCCAGGAAACGAAAAGCAGGACAAAATGGTGGGAACTTGGGAAGACGGTCAGCAAGGCAGTGACTCGGCACCGAGCACAACATTCAAGGCTTATCGTCCCACAGGGCCCATAGCGGTACCGCATGGAGACTGGCCAGCCCCGCGCGCCGCCGAGCGCCACCAAGATCCAAACGGTACCAGCACTACTGGTAATGGTCAGTGCCGAGTGATCATGAGTCTTCCCGGCACTGGGTACCGATACCGGGTGCCGGCTGAATAGATTTTTCTCGGCACCCAGTACCGGTACCATGTGCCGGTTGAATCGATTCTTCTCGGCATCCGGTACCGGTACCCAGTGCCGGGAAGAATCGATTCAGCCGGCACCCGGTACCGGTACCCAGTGCCGGGAAGACTCATGATCACTCAGCACTGACCATTACCGCTAGTGCTGGTACCGTTTGGATCTTGGTGGCGCTCGGCGGCGCGCGGGGCTGGCCAGTCGCCATGCGGTACCGGTATGGGCTCTGTGGGACGCTAATCCTTGAATGTTGTGCTGGCTGCTGTGTCACTGCCTCGCTGACCGTCTTCCCAAGTTCCCACCATTTTGTCCTGCTTTTCGTTTCCATCATAGCTCCCGCCTCCATTATTTTATTATTGGATTGATTGGATGATTCTTCATGTCCGAATCTTTTTTTTTTTTATACTAATATATATTATTATTGTCATTAGACTATGAGTACAACCATAATAACTACGTATACATATGCTATTCTTTTTATCGAAAAAAATATTCACTTCATTCAGGGGAGAGAGAGAGAGAGAGAGAGAGAGAGAGAGAGAGAGAGAGAGAGAGAGAGAGAGAGAGAGTTTTCTTTACAGAAATTTTATTTAGGAATTTCATCAGATGCCATTAAGATAAAAAAAAACTTTTGGGTACCGGTACCGGTACTAACGGTACCTAAGTTTTCGGTACCGGTACTACCGGTACTCAAATTAACGGTTCCTGCCCATCCCTACTACTGACGAGTGACGAGCATGTGCCCGGCCGTGACTCACAGTGTGCAGGCAGCCGCTTCAAGTTTGTTGCCATACTCTCCAGTAAAAAAAAAAAAAAAAAAAAAAAAAAAAAAAATCTTTAAAAATTCTAGAACAAATCGAAGAAAAGCGCAAGTTTCTCATACGTCACCGTCGGCTTTAATTGCCGCGCAGAGGCATTTAAATTCCTCTCAGACCCATAATACTCTGCCAAGTTATTGCCAAAGTGTTGGTGAATTACTTGAACCTAAAACCTAAAAACACCACATTTGCTCCAAAATCGCTAAAAAATCTTGGGCCCTTAAGTAGGTTATGTAAAATTAGGTTGAAGTTATATATTCGACATGCGGTGTGGGTCGTAGCAAATACGCAGCGCTGGACGGAGTGGGGCAATAGGTTTCGGGAACTTTCCTTAAAGTTTCGGGACTAGGAAATTTTCCCAACAATACCTACCGGCACAATAAACAGCAACTATAAAAATGAAGTAAAACTTACCTAGGTTTTGTTATTTAATCAAGCTTAAAATCAGGCATCATCTTCCTGTCCATTTGATATGTGTGCATATTGAAAGAATGTTTAAAGTATTTATAACATAAAAGAATATTGAAACTTTTAATAACAATACAAATAATATAAGCAATTTACTTGGGCTTTTTAACGAGGATGTGGCGGATTAAATGTCGTGAACAGGCGGACTCTGATTCAAGTTCCGCCCACCGCTTCAAGCTAACAATTTTCAGTCGTCGTCGAGTGACTTAAAACTACCCACATGATGTCCTGATGATCATATTTCAACCCATAATCTACCTAACTATCTAACCAGGAGATCTGGGGAGGGGACTAGTAATGTCTCAAGGTCAGACTTCAATTTTGAGGTGGATAATAGGTGTCCTTAGAGCTCCTTCAACTTTTCCTCATCAACTTCTGTAACATTTGTGGTCTTAGCTCTAATGTCTATTTTATGGAACACCATCTCTCCTTTTCTAAACCTCACATTCTCTTCCTAACCGTACACAGTTTTTTTTGACGCTGCTGATCTTAATCTCTACTATTTTCCCTTCTTCTAACTCTATTCTAAATTGCAATCTAAAGCTGGACGCTGCGTCTGTGTACGCAATGATATAACTTGCTTTCTTCCCCACGATCTTCACTCCTCAGAATTTTCCACCATCTGGAAGCGGTGGCTGAGTGGTTAGCGTGCGGGGCCCGCATTCACCGTGTTCAGGACGACACGGGTTCGAATCCGCCGCTACCACCTGGAATGTTTCAGTCACCGCCGAGTGGCCCAAGACTACCTACATGCTGTCCTGAAGGCCACCCAACAACCTGGGCTCTAGAGAGCAAACATCCAAGTGAATCAAAAACGAGCTCCGTGGGGCAGCATGAGCCAAGAAAAGATGGCGCCGCTATAAAACACTTGCCTGTGCCATGACGGGCTGGGACCGATCACCAACCAGGCCCCTCAATAAACCATACTGACGCCATAGGCTGGCACGTAAAAAAAAAGGCTTAATTGTCATTTATATTACTTAATACGTCTGTGCCGTTTACCTCTCTCATAACTCGATCAATTATGCAAAATTATTTTACAATTTAAATTCTAAATTGCAGCACAGCTTGACTCATTTCTCTTCACTGAAATCTCCATTTTAGATTTTCATAATCACCACTAGCTGTGGTTTTCATTCTCTTTCACTACCAGCCTGGTGAACAAACCGACAACTTCGCTCTCTTTAGTGATTGGAAGAATTGGTTCAGCACCTTAAACGTATCTCCGGGTACTTTGGAGACACGCGCAACACTCTAGACCTCTTCCTAACTTAAAATCGTTCAGCTTATAATGTTAAACCATTCTCTCAGTTGGACACCTCCGATCACAACTTGTTTTTCTGTCGTAACTCTCTTGTACAGACCTACGACCCTCCAAGGACAGGGTCCTACTGACATTATTTCAATTCCGTGGGATGAACTGAATATGTACTTTTCTGATTTACATTCTAATGTTATGGCTTCCTAGCAGAGCTGAGCACATCCGATCATCTATCCGATCGTCCGATCTTCCGATCTGATCGGAACAGCAATTGGCGATCGGAATGCAAAGATTGGATCATCTTTGTAAAAAGTAATCGGACCGTGGAGATCGGAACTTCACAAACTAACTTCCGATCACCGATCACATTAAAAAAAATTGTGGTCAACGTTGTCATGGCAACAACTGACTGCAAACATTTTGAAACCTCACTACTCACTTCTTACAATTATTTTTTTATACAAGTTGCTAAATAGTTTCTTCAATAAGCGTATTTATTTATAATATTAAGCGATAATTATTGATCGTTGATTTATTTAATCCTGGTAAGGTATCGTGAACGAAACACGCAGGCGCAAAGTCGCTTTATTTACTTGGCGCTCACTCCATTAACCCAGTCAAACCGACTAACCGCTGTACCCGGTGAGGGACAAACGCATTTTTATATAGCCTAAGGCTTTACCTTCTAACAAGAGTAATTCATGTATGTGAAGATGACTAAGCTATATGTTACTATATAGTGACGTAATCTATCGCCTCTAAAGCTGCGTCCACACTAGGCCTTACGAGGCGACTCTTGCACCGCCTCGCCAGTCATTGTTATTCTTGTAATGTTTATTTTTCACCTGCCAGATGCAGGGGTGCTGTTTCAGAATATCAATCATCATATGCAAGGCAACTATAGAGAAGGTATCGTCATACAGGCAGGAGGAAATCACTCGTTGGCAATTCCTATAGCCTTCACGCTCGGCCCCGCCCCATCCTCGTTGTCTGCCCAAACCGACGACTTCACACACCTCAATCCCACCCTGTTTCCTGACCCCAACATTCATTTTTACGAAAACTGAGACCACCATCATCTTCCTGAGAAAATTATGCATCACACTAGCATAAAATTGTAACAATAATGTAAAATTACACATACGAAAATCAGAGTTAAAAGAAGTAGGGAATACATATTTTCTTGCACTTATTTCCCTTCAACTCCTTAGTACTCAGCTGGTTCTCGTCGCATCACTTTTTTAAGAACAGATCCTAAATATGCATGCTTTTCTGCTTCTGATGGTGTAGGGTACGTCCTGAGGTAAAAATATACATAGGGTCAAAATCGCCTCCGAACATAAGCCGCGCCGTCACGGCGTTCATTCGCATCGGCAATTGATTACTCAAGTCAGACTCGCCGCTCACCTCACGCCTTTGCCTTGGGGCTGTGCGTGGGCAGCAGTCGCTCAGAAACGTATATTTCAACCTCTAACTTATTCGACAACTCTATTTTCAGAAAGATGATGCGTGGTCTCAGTTTTTGTAAAATGATGAAAGTGGGTCAGAAACAGGGTGAAAGTGAGGTAAACTCGAGGAAGGGGCGGAGCTTATCGAGACGCCAGCCAATCATCGTCCAGAATGAGATGCCGTGAACATTTCTATTTATATTTTTTATTCATCGACAATTGCTACATAGGGTATATAACAAAAAATCCACATCTTTGTAGTAGTTTAAAACATAAAAAAACATCCGAGAGGTCCTAATAAAAAAGCTTATTTCAATATTTGGTTCTTCACATTCTATGAGAGTGACGATACCTCTCTATACTTGCCTTGATCATATGAGTGTTGCCCCGAGTTCACTCAACGTTGTCGTCAACGTTTTCAGCTTTGATTTGAGAGCAGCACGCAGCTGATATTGCCACGTTCACGCCTCCTGCCCCAAAAATACCTCTCGCCAGAATGGACATGTTTCTGGTCAACATATTTATTTCAAATTCTGTCTTTATGGATAAAATAGGCCCTAAATTCTGCTATGGTGCTATTTTTTCTTCATGTAAAATAGTAAATGTGGTATAAGATATGTATTAAGGTTGAGGAAAAATCACGTGACCTGGAAACGGGTGCTGATTTGTCGTGACGTCACGATGCAGTCAGCAGGCCGCCAACTTTGTGTTACTCCGAGATTTCGTGTTGTGGTGTATGTTTCTAGTGGCTAGCATTGCCTGGAGAAGTAACCCGCAGTCGTTGGTGATTCGTGCTATAGTGCAAGAGTATATATATATATATATATATATATATATATATATATATATATATATATATATATATATATATATATATATATATACGGGTAAAAGTACTCCACGTAAGATATTTATGTCTGTGCTAGTGAATCCTGCAGTAATTTTTTTAGTTTCCCCTCGGACTAACTTTTCATCGTGAACTCAACTATTCTCTCTACTGAACACGTGGAAACGCCGGCCTTCAATGAAGTAGCGGAAACGTTTGACAGCCTTGAAGATGGCGAGAAGTTCCCGGTCGTAAGCGCTGTACTTGGCTTCAGACTTGGAGAGCTTACGGGAGAAGAAGGCGATCGGCTTCCAGGCGTTGTCGACGAACTGTTGAAGGACAGCACCAGTCCCAGTGTCGGAGGCGTCTGTTGCAATCGAGATCTCCGCGTCATGGGCAGAGAAGGACAACATGACTGTGTCGCTGAGAGCCTTCTTAGCAGCAAGAAAGGCGGCGTCAGCGTCCGGAGTCCAGGCGAGAGTGACAGACTGGCCACGCTTGCAGGGCTTCACCATGGCGTAGAGGGGCTGGAGCATGAGAGAGCAGTGTGGGACGAAGCGGTTGTAGAAGTTAACCATACCCAGGAATTCTTTGAGTTGGCGCTGGGTGGACGGCTTCGGGAACTGCTGGATGGCTTCAGTCCTCGAGTTGAGTGGAGCGATGCCCTCTGGAGTAACAGTGTGGCCAAGGAAGGTGAGGAAGTAACACCGAACTCAGACTTGTCCACGTTGATCTGTACTCCGTAGTCTTGCAAGCGGGTGAGGACTTGGTGAAGGTGCTGTTTGTGAGAGGCTTCATCCGGGCTAGCGATGAGTAGATCGTCTATGTAGGCGAAGCAGAAGGGTAAGCCGCGGAGAACTTCGTCGATGAAGCGTTGAAAGGTCTGGGCCGCATTCATGAGTCCAAACGGCATCCTGACGTATTCAAAGAGACCGAAGGGCGTGATGACGGCAGTCTTCGGTATGTCGTCAGGATGGACTGGAATCTGGTGAAAGGCCTTGACGAGGTCCACACGTGAAAAGATGGTGGAACCACCAAGTTGAGACGAGAATTCTTGGATGTTTGGCACCGGGTATCTGTCCATCTTAGTGCGCGAGTTAAGGGCTCGGTAGTCTCCACAGGGACGTATGTCGCCGTTCTTCTTGGGGACGACGTGGAGGGCTGATGACCAGTTGCTGCTACTGGGCCGTACAATACCTTGACGCAACAGAGACTCGAACTCGGCCTTGGCTTGACGGTAGCGTTCAGGAGCTAAGCGACGGGCCTTGGCGTGTACTGGAGGTCCTGTAGTCTCTATGTGATGCGTAACGTGGTGCTTGACGGGCAGGCTGGCTGAATAGGGCTGTGTCAGCGTGGGAAAGGACTTGAGCAGGGCGGCGAACTGGTGGTCCTTGTGAACGACGGCAAGTTGCGAGCTGTCACCTGGTGCTGGTTGAGCATTGGAGAAGATGGAAGTGAGCGGGTCAACCAACCTCCGTCCTTTGACGTCGACTAAGAGGTTGAAGTGCCTTAGGAAGTCAGCTCCGAGGATTGCCTGCGAGACGTTCCCGACGTAGAAGGTCCATTCGAAGCAACGTCGTAGGTAAAGGTCCACTTGCATGGTGTGTCGCGAGTAGACAGGTATTTTGGTACCGTTGGCGGCGTACAGGTGCAAGAGTGGAGGTAGAGTTCGCTGACTGGCGGTTGCTGGGATTATACTGACATCAGCGCCGGTGTCAATCAGGAACTTTGTGTTGGAACGGCAATCATGAAGGTGGAGCAGCGCTGAGGGTTGATGACGAGCGCTATGCTGCACTAGTGCTCGTCCTTGGAGTTTGACGCCTTATAAGTGCACGGGGTGATACACCTCGTAGCTTTCTCGCCGAAGTTGTTGTGTTACCAGCAGAGTCCTGGGCTTTTCGAACGGGAGCGGCGCCGACGTCGGTGAGGAGTGGGGGAGCGAGAGCGGCGGCGATCGAGCCGCTCCTCAAGAGAGGTGACTTTCGTCGCGAGCAGGGAGACTTGCTTGACGAGTTCGTCAAATTGAGTGGTCCTTTCGGAGACGACGGAAGACACTGAGGAAGTGAGCGGTCCAGGTAGAGTTGCCATGAATTCGTCTGCTAACTTGGCAATGGCGTCGGGCTTCAGGTCGTCCTTAACGCTGAAGAGGCTGCGCTGGACAGCAGGGGGCAGACGTTGATAAAACAGCTGTTTGAACAAGTCTGGGTCGAAAGACTGGTACTTTTCGCCGAACAGCTGCTTCATGCGGCGTAGGAGGTCCGTCGGTTTCTCATTACCCAACTCTTCTTTGGAGAGGAGTTCACGGAGGCGGGTGGCGATAGGAGCCTGAAGGCGTTGGAGTAGGGCAGTCTTCAGGTCTTCATAGGCATGATCAGAGTTGTAGGCTGAGGCGATGACGTCAGAGACTTGTGGAAGGACGTCGGCGGGCAGGAGGCTAACAGCGTGAGTGTACTGAGTAAGGCTGTTAGTAATTTTGGCAGTCTTGAATCCGCACTCCAAAATCGAGAACCATATGGACGGGTCCTGTGAGCAGAAGGGCGGCGCTTTGAAGGACACCGCCGCTGCAGCGGAAGAGTTGTCGTCGTCAGACATGGTGAAGTTGAACGGTGTTGGCAAGGGCGCTGGCGTACAACGGGCCAGGAGCCACGGCAGTCCGTGAGAGTAGAATAAACTGCGTGTAGTATAGGCACTGGCGCGTGCTAGGGACCTCAGTGGCCCGGGGAGTGAACCAGTGTCCAAGAAAGCACTGTAAAACAACACTGTACACTTAGTGGGAACACTGTGACACTAACTGTTGCTGGGGACTTGCTGCACTGAACTGTTGCTGGACACACTGCACTGTACACATAGATCCACAAGTGTAGGATAATCCAAGAGGGCGGTGGTAGATCCAGGAGGCGGTGGTTAATCCAGGGGGCAGCTAGTAATCCCAGTGGGGTGTCACACTGTGTCTGCGTGTACACTGAGTCTGCGGTGTGTGGTGGCGTATACACTTTGTCTGTATGGCGTGTACACTGAGTCTGTGTGTGGCGTGTACACTGAGTGTGTGGCACTGTGTGTCTCAGTAATATGTCGCACTGTGTTTGAGTGTTCACTGAGTCTGTGTAGTGTGTCACACGATGTGCGTGTCTCAGTCGCCGGACCAGCAGAAAAGCAGGGAGGAGGAGGGGTGGGGGTGGGTGGGTGAGCGCCGGGAGAAGCACCATGGGGCACAAAAGATGCCTGAAGGGCGCTGAAGATGCCTGGAGGAGGCGCACAGAGGGAGCCTAGAAGAGGCGCACAGAGGGTGCCTGGAAGAGGCGCACAGAGGGTGCCTGGAAGAGGCGCACATAGGGTGCCTGGGGGAAGCACAGAGGGTGCCTGGGGAAGGCACAGAGGGTGCCTGGGGAAGGCGCAGAAGGCGCCTGGGGGAGGGCGGGGGAAAACCCTGAAGGTGGTAACTACGCCTATGGCGTAATGTTTCTCCCGACCTGAGTGCTCAGCCCCACGAACCCCGAATGGAGGTGAGGATTTTTGCCCCAGGAGAGGGCGGACGAATGGACAAGTTACCCTGCCCAGGTCCTCCACTCCACTCCACTCAGCGATCGAAATCTAGCCGACCAAGTCAGTCTATCGACGAGGACTGGCTAGTCTCTGGGGTACCCTGGGGGGGGGGAGATTGCTCCCTCTTGCAAGAGGGAGCACGGGCCTTTGCCAAAGGCGGCCCGTAGCAGGGAGCCGACAGACCGACTCTATCGGCGATCGAAATCTAGCCGACCAAGTCGGTCTGTCGACGAGGTCTGGCGTGTCTCTGAGGTACCCTGGATGATGATGATGATAAAGGATTTACCCCCTAAAAAGGGGGAACGGGCCTTTGTCTAGCGACGGCCCGTCGCAGGGGGAAACCCGCCGTTGGGGTGCGGCGGGTGTGGGGAAGCCTCCGCCGCCGCCACAACCACGGGTAAAAGCCGGCGAGCAGCGACGGAGGCACGGGCTCTCTGGGCAGGCGCCCAGCAGACACCCGTAGCTGACTCGTGCGAGCAGCCGACCGGTCGACTTGACCACGGAGGGGTGGCCCTAAGCGAGGATGACCCCACGAGTCCACCTTGCCTCCGTAGAAGGGCCACCCGGCTGCTCGCCCGAGGAGTGCTGGCGTTCCACTGGTACCCTGGTGGTGAAGGATTTACCCCCTAAAAAGGGGGAACGGGCCTTTGTCGGTGCGACGGCCCGTCGCAGGGGGGAACCCGCCGCTGGCGTGCGGCGGGTGTGGGGAAGCCTCCGCCGCCGCCACAGCCACGAGTAAGAACCGGCGAGCAGCGACGGAGGCACGGGCTCTCTGGGCAGGCGCCCAGCAGACACCCGTAGCTGATACGTGCGAGCAGCCGACTGGTCAACTTGACCACGGAGGGGTGGCCCTAAGCGAGGATGACCCCACGGGTCCACCTCGCCTCCGTAGAAGGGCCACCCGGCTGCTCGCCCGAGGAGTGCTGGCGTTCCACTGAGTACCCTGGATCGTTCGTTAAGGATTTACCCCCTAAAAAGGGGGAACGGGACTTTGTCGACTGACGGCCCGTCGCAGGGGGGAACCCGCCGCTGGCGTGCGGCGGGTGTGGGGAAGCCTCCGCCGCCTCCACAGCCACGGGTAGAAGCCGGCGAGCAGCGACGGAGGCACGGGCCCTCCGGGCAGGCGACCAGTAGCAGCCCGTAGCTGAGCCGAGCGAGCAACTCCGCAGTCTATAGGTGGCCCAGAGGCCGGGAGAGTTGCTCGCTCGACGAGTGCTGGTGTACCCTGGATTTGTTGTTGTGTGGGATTTACCCCCTAAAAAGGGGGAACGGGCCTTTGTCGATTGACGGCCCGTCGCAGGGGGGAACCCGCCGCTGGCGTGCGGCGGGTGTGGGGAAACCTCCGCCGCCGCCACAGCCACGGGTAGAAGCCGGCGAGCAGCGACGGAGGCACGGGCCCTCCGGGCAGGCGCCCAGGAGCAGCCCGTAGCTGAGCCGAGCGAGCATCTCAGCAGTCTATAGGTGGCCCAGAGGCCGCGAGAGTTGCTCGCTCGACGAGTGCTGGCGGTCCACTGTACCCTGGATAGCACTGAGACTATATACGAAGAGATAGTGGTATGTAGTAATTCCGCGGGCGTGCGGAAGTAGCGCCATCTATTGCAGCCCACCAAAAACGTCACTTCTCAGGGGTAGCTTTACTATTTTTGAAGTACCTGCCACAGCACCTTATTCAGCCTTTACTTATTTTTTTCATTATTGTAAAATGATTTACTAATGGGTTAAAGAAAAATATATTTGTTCATATGTTTAATTAGGTATTATCTACACTATATCTATTTGTTATTTTAGGAAAAATATGGTGTAGAAAGCATTTGCTAATATAATATATATATATATATATATATATATATATATATATATATATATATATATATATATATATATATATATATATATATATATATATATATATGTGTGTGTGTGTGTGTGTGTGTGTGTGTGTGTAGCAAACATATCCAGTGCTTTAAATACAAGCAAAGCATACAACATTCTATGCATGCGAAATTACTAAAATGCCTTTGCAACTGTGGTAACCCGGATGTCACACTGGTCCTGTGTCCCAGGGTAATGGGTTCCCTAACACCACAGGCTCAATGGCCAGTGTTACAGAGATAAGCACCGAGGCCACGCGCTGCTACAGCGTATGCCCCCAACCGTATCTTTACCTTTTGCAAAATGCTCTTAGCTGAGTAAAAATATCATACTAACTGTACAAGTGCCAGATAATGGCAAGCATTGCATACTGCTTGACAGGGCAGAGAACAAAAGCTTCTAAGCATTACAACTGAAATAAACAATGGGAGACACTCAAAGCTTGTTAAATGAACATAACCCGATTTATAACAGGCAAAACCAACAATGGTGCGTTATATACAATGAAAACTGTATAAAAATGTTGCAAGGCACATCAATATAGGAGCAAAGCATCATAAAACATGCAGAAATACATGATGGAGGACATCAAGAAGGTAACACATGAGTTGTCTTAAATGGAGTGCAATAACTTGGTGGTCCTGGGAGACAGCCGAGCCTGGAGGTGAAAATGGGATGTAGGACACGGTATGATCTCACAAGCTCTGACCTTGGTGTCTGGGTCATGAAGATATTAAGCTCAGTAGGCACAACTCTGCAGCAGAGGCACATATGATAAAAGCAAATGAGACAAAATAAGGCAACTCATAGTGTAAGAAAATAGCAGGAAAGTTATGCTGCAGTAGTGACACACCAAATATGTATTTCATAGGCTACATCAGTAAACATGTAGCATTTATTGCAGGAACCACACATTAAAGTTGGATGTAATAAAATCATTTGATATGGAACTCCTTGAACTGGCCAACCAAACAAACCACTCTCTGTCCACCCACCCCCCCTTCAAAAAAGCATTATTTTTCACAAGGTTTATGAGGCATTAGTCAAAAATATCAAGTGCCATTACATTTTGTCAAAAAAAAAAAAATCATACCTATGTGAGTATGTATATCACATAAAGCAGAAAAAAAAATTGCAAGCTGTAATACAAACAAGATTACTCCTGGAAGCCTCATTAATGATGCCAGACACGTGATGATAGACACTTAATGTGATGAAATTACATGCTGTATTTCACATTATGAAACCAAGCCAAGTCTCACTGCAGCACATAATAATATTATTAGGTAAGGCAGACACCAAAAGCTTGTTACCTGAACAAGATTAAATATAACAGGCAAAGTCCACAATAAGGCATTGCATACTGTTGGGTAGGGAAGAGAACAAATGCTTCCAAGCATTACACCTGAAATAAACAATGGCAGATATTCAAAGCTTGTGAGCTGAACAAGATCTGATTTATAACAGGCAAAACCAACAATGGTGCATTACATGTGATATCTGGCAGGGAAGATAAATGATTCCTTGCATTACAACTGGAAAGTGGCAGACACCCAAAGCTTGTTAATTGAACAAGATCTGATTTATAACAGGCAAGCCCAACAATGGTGCATTACTTGCAATATTTGGCAAAGTATATGGAAAAAATTTCTTGGCGTAACAAGAGTAATACTAAATAATGGCAAATCCCACAAAGTTTCTCTTCTTTTGACAAAGCCTGTGCTCTTTGCTGCAGGGCTGTCAGAGTCTGTTTGCTCCAGCCAATATTTACTGAAATACCCCTGAATCATGAGTGAAATGTTGAAACTGAAGACAAGTGAAATACTGTGCTTATAAATCTATTAGCATTTGGACTTTGAAAGTATAAGGCCAGAGCAAACCTCCTCTCTTGTAACCCATATCTCCTACTAGGCTCAGATCTTGGCATCTTGCAGCATGTTGAACCTGACCTCAGAAAAAAATCATCCCTATTGGATCTAAAAAATTGCTGGCTCTGGGCAAAAACTGCCCAGGAGTTGTAACAGCCTGGGCTTTGAGCTGCCTTGCCTCCCGGCGCAGACGGCAGACTGTTGTGTGTAGCAATTTTCACTTTTCATGTCTGAAAAAAAAAATATTTAATCACAATTAATCACAATTCTAAATAATAAAATATGTGCATGTAATTGCATTATTTTCAGTGTTATAAGGACAGTGAATCTAAGCATTGACATTATGTCTGCACGCCAGCTTCGATGGAAGGCTTCACTTAGATTGCCTGACAAGAGTAATATTTTCAGATGGGGGAGAGGATACAACTGGAGACTCTTGACAGATATAATGTCAAGATCTACAAGCACCCATTTACCATATATATCTTTGATGTTCAGTCCATACTAAAACATTTGTCAATGTGTTGTCACACTAAAAATCTAAAAATTCCCTGTTTCTGCAATGTTAGTCATACCTAAGCCCTGCTAAACCTTCCAAGTGAATCAAGGATGAGTTCCGGGTGGCAGCATGAGCCAATACTAAATGGCGCCACTATAACAAAAATTGCCTGCATCATGACGGCCTGGGCCGACCGCCAGGCCCCTGAAGAAAACCTACCGGCGCTATAGGGAGGTGGGAAAAAAAAAGAAAAAAAAAAGAAAGAATCACATCAGAAGAATGGACAAAGGTTTGTTAGTGGCACTTCAAGGTTATGCTACCTCTTCAAAGATTGCCCAGTCATGGTTTAAAGTGAAACAGGATAAACAAGAAACAGGCAGGTATCTGTGGACACTACTGTTACTATCAATTGCCAGCCTATGGCAAAATTTGAACCTATGCTATCAAAAACATAAGACCCATATGCTGATCACTCGACTAATCGTAACGGTACTACAGCCATAGAAACATAATAAAGAGTTTAAATTTATCATTCAAAATGTCAACCTTTTTACGTACCTTTTTTTTAAGATTTGAAGCCTACTGGTGTTACAGTTAAATATTGAACTCAATTTGTATGCAGAGATGTGAAGTATCCTATTAAGCTGTAATGTTTCCAACGCATTAGTTGTGATTAAAGCAACATGGAATAGTAACTAAAGAGGATAAATTATCACTGAGAACAAGAGGTTCCTTACTATATTGTGGTGAGCTTGATGGCCGAGTCGAGTTTCCTCCAACCCCATCAAGTTAACACCCTGTTGAGAGGCAATTTTTTAATCAAAGTGAAAAATGGATGCAAATGGTCACTAAAACTAGTTATTATACTTGGTGTCACAAATTCGGGCAAAGAATTTAGGGAAGGACTCCCGGACTTGGCGTCACTGATGAGGTAAATGATCTCGTGCACTCATTGAGCTATAATATATACATTGTTATAATGTGTATTATTGTCTTGTTACTTTATATTACCTACTGGTAATGGAAATACATGTCAGGATTAATCATCAAATACAAGGAAAAAAGAATCATGTATGGAAATTGTGAACTTTTAAGTTCATGTAACAAACAAGGTTTATTATACACAAAAAGGTTGGATACTTCAGATGTACAAGATTTTTGGATATAACATCACCCCCTTCCTCCATATTGGTTCTTTAAAGCAAGGGTTGATTACAGCTGATTATTATTTGCGGCAGGTTTCACGACACTTTTTTTTTAGTGCAAAGCATCAGGAAATCAATGATCATTATAAGGAATACTTCTCATGAGTAGCTACTAAAACTTGACAACCTAGAAGGATGCACCATCAGACTGTAAAGGATAGATATGTTATAAGACATAGCTACATTGGTGGATCCAAGGGGGGGGCCCAGGGGGCCCGGGCCCCCCCAATGGTCCTGATACAGGAAAACTAGCTCAAAAGCTCGCTGCGGCTAAAACAATGCTTTGGCACAAAGTCCAGGCCGTTATACCCATTGATTTAGGTCACTCATCCAGTTTTTCAAGACCAGGACTGCCGAGAATGGCTAACCAGTAATGCTAATGCTCCTTCCACCCGCAAAAAGTCTGACGTCCCCCCCAAAACTCATTTCCTGGATCTGCACCCAAAGACATACCATAACATGGTTCAGTGATCATGGACAAAAAAAATTGTCAAGACAATCCATAACCAATCATTTCAAGATACATAAATCAGCATCCATATGAAGGAATTCTACAACTTAAAAGTGATGTTGAGCAGGGCATGCGTTAAGTGACTTGCACAGTCTATTTTGTGAAGTCATAATTAGATTAATAACACAACAATCAACAAACACTAGATGAAGTATTCATACCAAAATCAGTACATGGAGCTGGTGCACTGCAATGGGGAGCACATTCCTGCAGCTCACCAAGAGGGTTGGATGCTGCCATGTACTTCAGGGGGTGGCTAAACATCTTCACCCTTGGCCTCTTTCTTGGACTCTCCCCTTCAGCTGCCACATTCTCTTGGATGATATCGGACGTGTTCGGATCTGTTGAGATGTGGTTGTGTTAGATGTGGAATAACATACGACAGTGGAACATGGAAGGAAAGAGTATGTACACACGGCAAAATACAGAGATGAGGATTGTACTGCATTAGTTGAGTGATTACAAGATGTAAATTGAAATTCTTTGGATACTGAAAGGATGTACGGGGACAACTGGGTGAGAAGGGAGAGAGATGCAGATTTTTATGTTATATAGCTAGTTACACCAATGAAGTAAGTACTTAGGACATACACATTCAGAAAGACCACAATTTTGGGTGCAAGACGGAAAAGCACTAGATGTCAAAGTGCCAGGACACTGAAGGAAGTAATAATAAGAAAAGCAATAATAATTCATGAGTATAAATATATTTCTGATATCTTTGTTTGTCTTAATACTAGTACTGGAATTTTCAAACACTAATAATATAATAAATAAATATTGATAAATTAATGAAAATAAATACATTAACTGTACTAATACTACCACCAACAATATTAACAGCACTGCACCTAATAGACTGAGCAATAAACTGAGTCTGAAATATAGCCATAACTGAACTGTCTCTGTCTGAGTGTTATGTGAAGCTTGCTCCATGCACCGTGATAGGAATGGCATAGATGCATGCAGGTTGCTGAGATACTTACAGTCACCAGCCACTTGTAGATATGGCACCAAAATGTGTTGGAAGCATTGGCGGCCAACTTCTATTTATTTAATTATTATTTTCTTTAAACAAAGGAGACAGCTCAAGGGCAACAAAGCGTACTAGAAAAAAAGCCCCACTACTCACCACTCCCAAACAGACAAAAGTAGAGTCTTGATACACTCTTCTTGAAGGTCAAATTATAGGCAGGAGAAAATGCAGACGATGGAAGGCTATTCCAGAGTTTATCAGTGTAAGGGATGAAAGAGTGGAGATGCTGGTTAACTTTTGCATAAGATGTTTGGCAAGATAGAACATGCAGTAATTGACCTAAATCAGAGAATTATAGATTTAGGAGGGAAATGGGCAGGCATTGGTTTAGTAATAGGGTGGTGGGGGAATGGAATAGACTCAGCAATCACATCGTGATTGCAGGGACGGTAGCTTGTTTTAAGAGTAGACTGGATAGCTACATAGACGAGGCTGACAGGTGGTAATGGGGAGGAATCTGGAGCTGTCGTGTGTAGGCCATTCGGCCTCTTGCCGCGGGAGGAGGGGAGGCATGCAGTTAACAAGTTCAGAACAGCTGTCAGCGTGAAAATGATTAGAATTTCAACATTATCATTATTTATATATATATCACTTACCCCGGCTGGCATCCTTCCGTAATAAATGTAGCTTCACACCAGGCTGTGTATTCTTTATCACCACAAAGGGACATGATTTGAAACTCCGGCTGGTAAACGTGGCGGCCGCGGCGGTGTTATGATTTTTGAACGAGGCAGCGTTGCCATCGGAGCAGAGAAAGATATTGCTGCGAATAGCGGTATAATAAACAGTATCAGTTAGTCCAAGATAATTATATTCACTCACTCCTTCCCCCTACAAACCAATGATTCAATGTAAATCATTGCGTGCTAAAACAATGAGTTTGGAAGAAAGAACATGATCACATTGTTTTTAAAGAACGGCAGTTGAGCTACAACCTTGGTTCATTCCAGTATGTATACAGAAAGGTTAAACACATAAAACACATCTAACCACTGGTAGCCTCCCACAAATGCAGAGAAAGTAATATAATTGCGGTATAATAATACAACAATAATAGCATTACTCATGACATGCAGTCAGGCTATATCTACCTAGTAAATATATATATATATATATATATATATATATATATATCTATATATATATATATATATATATATATATATATATATATATATATATATATAGTTCCTACTGTTCATTTTAATATTTATCTACCTTTATTTTTTTTATTTAAAATGGGAAATAACCGGACTGAAGAAAAAAAGTAGCAACATTTGCTGCTTGATCCCATGTAGCAACACTGCTGATGGGTACTGCTGGGGGTTTGGGTTGGGTCTGGTGGGGGGGAGGCGCCTGGATGTAAACAACGCTGCTCCTGCGCCATCTATTGCAACCGACATACACCACCACCCGCCCACGGTCTCCCATAGAGGCCCCCTCTCCTGTTCTATAGTCTCCTTGCTGGATTTTTTTTTTTTTGTGGGATTTACCCCCTAAAAAGGGGAAACGGGCCTTTGTCAATTGACGGCCCGTCGCAGGGGGGAACCCGCCGCTGGCGTGCGGCGGGTGTGGGGAAGCCTCTGCCGCCGCCACAGCCACGGGTAGAAGCCGGCGAGCAGCGACGGAGGCACGGGCCCTCCGAGCAGGCGCTCAGGAGCAGCCCGTAGCTGAGCCGAGCGAGCAACTCAGCAGTCTATAGGTGGCCCAGAGGCCGGGAGAGTTGCTCGCTCGACGAGTGCTGGCGGTCCACTGCTGGATTTTTTTATTTTTTTTATTTGGGATTTACCCCCTAAAAAGGGGGAACGGGCCTTTGTCAATTGACGGCCCGTCGCAGGGGGGAACCCGCCGCTGGCGTGCGGCGGGTGTTGCCGCCGCCACAGCCACGGGTAGAAGCCGGCGAGCAGCGACGGAGGCACGGGCCCTCCGAGCAGGCGCTCAGGAGCAGCCCGTAGCTGAGCCGAGCGAGCAACTCAGCAGTCTATAGGTGGCCCAGAGGCCTGGAGAGTTGCTCGCTCGACGAGTGCTGGCGGTCCACTGGCTCTGACTTCTTCTTCTTCGGGATTTACCCCCTAAAAAGGGGGAACGGGCCTTTGTCCTTGGACGGCCCGTCGCAGGGGGGAACCCGCCGCTGGCGTGCGGCGGGTGTGGGGAAGCCTCCGCCGCCGCCACAGCCACGGGTAGAAGCCGGCGAGCAGCGACGAAGGCACGGGCCCTCCGAGCAGGCGCTCAGGAGCAGCCCGTAGCTGAGCCGAGCGAGCAACTCAGCAGTCTATAGGTGGCCCAGAGGCCGGGAGAGTTGCTCGCTCGACGAGTGCTGGCGGTCCACTCGTCTGCTGGATTCCATTCCATTTAAGATTAACCCCCTTAAAAGGGGGACAGGGCCTTGGCCAAATGGCGGCCCTGTAAGGGAGGGCGAGCAATGCAAACTCGTTGCGGGTCTAGGGACGCCTCCGCCGCCGCCACAGCCACGGGTAACAGCCGGCGAGCAGCGACGGAGGCACGGGCCCTCTGGGCAGGCGCCCAGGGAGCAGCCCGTAGCGGTGCACGAGCGAGTAGCCCAGCAGTCAACTATAACCGCAGAGTGGTCACCCTCACCTCTGCAGAAGGGCCACCCGGCTGCTCGCCCGAGGAGTGCTGGCGGTCCACTGTCTGCTGGATTTTTTTTTCTTTGTGGGATTTACCCCCTAAAAAGGGGGAACGGGCCTTTGTCAATTGACGGCCCGTCGCAGGGGGGAACCCGCCGCTGGCGTGCGGCGGGTGTGGGGAAGCCTCCGCCGCCGCCACAGCCACGGGTAGAAGCCGGCGAGCAGCGACGGAGGCACGGGCCCTCCGAGCAGGCGCTCAGGAGCAGCCCGTAGCTGAGCCGAGCGAGCAACTCAGCAGTCTATAGGTGGCCCAGAGGCCGGGAGAGTTGCTCGCTCGACGAGTGCTGGCGGTCCAAGTAAGTTTTAGGTTTACCCCCTAAAAAGGGGGAACGGGCCTTTGTCCAAATGGACGGCCCGTCGCAGAGGGGAACCCGCCGCGGGCGTGCGGCGGGTGGGGGAACCCTTCCGTCGCCGCCACAGCCACGGGTATAAGCCGGCGAGCAGCGACGGAGGAACGGGCCCTCCGAACTCCGGCTCAGGAGCAGCCCGCTCGTGTGGGCGAGCAATGCAAGCTCGTTGCGGGACGCCTCCGCCGCCGCCACAGCCACGGGTAACAGCCGGCGAGCAGCGACGGAGGCACGGGCTCTCTGGGCAGGCGCCCAGTAGACACCCGTAGCGGTGCACGGGCGAGCAGCCGACCGGTCGACTTGACTGCCGCGGTGGGGCCCTAAGCGAGGATAACCAGGCGGGTCAAACACGCCGCCGCAGAAGGACCCCCCAGCTGCTCGCCCGAGGAGTGCTGGCGGTCCATTCTTCTTCTTCTTTTAAGATTTACCCCCTAAAAAGGGGGAACGGGCCTTTGTCTATGCGACGGCCCGTCGCAGGGGGGAGCCCGCCGCTGGCGTGCGGCGGGTGTAGGGAAGCCTCCGCCGCCGCCACAGCCACGGGTAAAAGCCGGCGAGCAGCGACGGAGGCACGGGCTCTCTGGGCAGGCGCCCAGCAGACACCCGTAGCGGTACTCGTGCGAGCAGCCGACTGGTCGACCCGACCACGGAGGGGTGGCCCTAAGCGAGGAATACCCCACGGGTCCACCTCGCCTCCGTAGCAGGGCCACCCGGCTGCTCGCCCGAGGAGTGCTGGCCATAGGGTGGCCGATTTTATATAAGCCTAGGCCAGTGAGTTGCCAGCTACTGCCAGCCAGTACAACGTTTTACCCTGTCGGGCGCATTCTTCGTGCACTGTACTCAAGCCGTACTCGCACCGGCACTTGCCGTGCGCATTCCTAGGGAACCGTACTCACACCGTGAGAACACCGGGGGGAGAAATTATGACCTGGTAAAGGCCGATACGCGTCCGGCAAGACCCAGTCCGTACACGGTGCTTACCCGGCAGAAACACGGTAATGAAGAACATTGTACGGTGTCGGCACGGTATCTCGTGATCAAAAATTATGTCGGGCCGCTCTCGGATAAAGTTATTGTCGACTGCGGCTTTTTTGGCGGCTAGCTGGTGCATGCCGGCGTGGAAAGATGTGCGCTCGTTGACCGCCGACCAGTGCCGATTTTTCCGTGGGCGTGCCGAAGTAATCCAATTCGGCGTGATTCGAGATGTACCGGGCGTTGGTGGGACAGAGCCTTAATCTAGCTAGTTGTTATCCCTTCTTCTCCAGCAGCAAGCACAGCGACAGCAATCAATAAGTCGTGGTTAATGCTGGCCATGTTTGTCAGGGAAAGGCGCACGACGGAGGGACAGAGTCTATCTCATCCGTGCCGGGCGGCTGCTGTTTTGGTGACGTAATTTTTAAGTCATTAACGTCAATAGTTAGAATAGCGAACATAATTATTTTTCCATACTTTCATAAACTGAATAAAAAGGGTAGACTTAAATAAATGCCTAAAATAAGAATTTAAGATAACTTTTTTTTTCTTTACCATGTCCTATATACCAAAAGAAAGAGGAACAAAATATTTAAAAGCAAATAATTAACTTATTACTTATTTGAAATTGTTATGTAAAGAACGCCTTAAATATTTTTTTTTATTATTATTATTTTATAAAAAAAAATATCATTATAAGTTTTAATGATCGGATGATCGGAATGATTAATCGGAACAGCAGTACTTAAAAAATGATCAGATGATCGGAATCGGATCAGTAGCCCAAAGTGATCGGATGATCGGGGATCGGAACAGCAAAAAAGTGATCGGTGCCCACCACTGCTTCCTAGTCAGTAACTCCTTTCCGTGTGCCCAGTGCATTACGGAGGTGATTGTCTCTGCAATGAAGGCTTACATTCCACACTCTTCATCTACTCCTAATGCTAAGAAGTCTTTGTTAAGTAACGTTTCTTATCGGAATTAAAAAGGAAAGAGAGGCATCTCACATAATGTACGTGAGCATCCGAGCTCCTCCTAATCGGACTAACTCTGACATTTTAACTGACTGACATTGATTTACCAACTCACTGTGTTATTCACTGACTTACTCACACACTCACTGGGAGATATATTGATTGATTGACTAGACTGACTGTGTGAATCAAGAGGAATAGGACGAAGTACATGTCCTGATTATGTAAACAACAAAAATGATGAGCTTAGGCTGACCAGCTGGCTGAGTGATTAAAGTACATGTGTGGCTGAATAACATCAGTAACCTATTGGCCGACCCCAGTGGCTAATGATTGACTGGACTGATTAGGTGCACCGATGCTAGCTAATTGCGGGCCTGATTTTGGGTTGGGCGGCGAAGCTCAGGTAATGTATTAGGCAGTCGCGGAATGCGATGGATCGGTCGAACGAGAACAGGCATGCACTGACCCCCGCTCTCTCTCTCTCTCTCTCTCTCTCTCACACACACACACACACACACACACACACACACACACACACACACACACACTAGTTAATTATCGGGCACCAAACAAAATTATTTGATTAGAGAGAGAGAGAGAGAGAGAGAGAGAGAGAGAGAGAGAGAGGTAAACATTGTAAGTATATAAATTCAGTAAATAAAAGCATTTCCTATCAGTATTTTCTTATCTTTCACATGTTTCATCATTCAAATCTGCCATTCTGCTCCACTAAAACTATATTTTATATAACTTTCTGTCTAATTTCCCTATTGTTTGTCATCTCTTATCGCTCTCTATCTTACTTCCTCGTTTCCTCTCTTTTTTCCATTCCATACTACTTTTTTTTTGTTTTATTTTCCACAGCTTTCCTTATATATCCTCCCTCCATTGTAATCCCTATTTACCTGTACCATTCCCTTCTAACATATATTTTATTCCTTTTAATTGTTTCATCAGTATATATTTCTTCCTATTCGATCTCTGTGTCATATCTCGTTTTTCAGTTCCTTACCTTTTTCTGTTGCTATTTTAATGTTCCTCCTTTCCTGCTATCTACATCACTTCACTTGCTTCTTTTTCCTCACTTCTGTTTGTTTCTCATCTTTCCTTTTTTTCTTCACACTTTTCATTTCAATTCAGTTATTTTCCGTTTTATCTCTTTACCCTCCCTCCCTTTTCCCTTTGTCCTTTATTTTCTGCTCTTCCTTTGTATTTTTTTCTCCCTTTCTCTCTCCTTCTTTATCTTCCTCTCCAGTTCTTCCTCCCACAAATCTTAATATTATGCTTTAACTTTTCGTGTATTGTGTTTTCCTTCCCCACCTCGCGAACAATTATTTTTTTCTATCTTCTTGGAATTTCCACTTCCTATACCTTTCCTTTTCTTCTTTCCTCCACCCCATGGCTTTCTCTCCCTGCCCTCTTCTATTTGTTCATTCCTTATCTGGCCATTCCTTCCCTCCCCTTCTTTTTTTTTCAATCCCGTAATCTCCAGGCTTCTACATCCTAAACGTTCAATATACTCCCATCGGTTTCTTCATCAGTCCTCGACTTTCTTAGTCTGTTTCCCGTCCCTTAAGTTAATCATTGCCTGGTCTTCCCTCTTTTGTTTATCTCTTTCCCAGCCTTTCTCACGTCTCGCCCTTTGCCTGCCCTCCCATTTCTTCTCTTTCCTCTTTCTTGTTTCTCCCTCCCTCCCCCCTCCTACGCTAACGGAGGGATAGGGCCCACAGGGAGGGTGAGTCACGGGCATCGGAAACAGGTTTTAAGATTAATAGCGGCGGAAAAATTGTGTACCGCGGAAACGTGAACCTCTCCTCAACACGCACGGGGGGATGGCTGGAACGAGGGAGAGGAGGGAGCGAAAGGAGCGGAGGAGCCGGGGAAGACATGGATGCATGGAGGTAGAGGTGGGAGGGAGAGGATGAGAAAGAAAAAGTAGAACGTTATCACTATTATTGTAGCTACGGATAATACTGTACTAAGAACGACTACAGGAACAATATTAATAAAATTGATAATAAAAAAAATATATTGTTAATAATAATAATAATAATAATAATAATAATAATAATAATAATAATAATAATATGAATATGAATATGAATATGAATAATATGAATATGAATAATTTAAAAAAATGATGACAAACACAATTTCAGGAATAGGAGAAAAAACAGCAATAATGAAGCGTGATATGAGAAAAAATCACTCCAAACCATTTGATCTTGTATAGCGAGGGAGGAAAGATGAAGAAAAGGGGGAAGAGAGAGGAAGCCAAAGAAAGGAGCGGGAGAGGCAGTTGAAGGACGGGGATGTGGAAGTAATTTCCTGCTTCCCTTCTTCCTCCTGCCTCCTGTATTCCCCGTTCTTTCCCTTACTCCCTTCCTTTCTCTCGCCCTTTGGTCCTATCCCTCCCTTAGCCCCACCAATGAGCTTGACCAAAGTTCAAATAAGCTCCTCTTACAATTCTTTCTTCTCTTTCCTCTTTTCCCTTCTTCCCCTTTTCTTCGTCCACCACAATCACCGTCCCTTATTCTTCCTCATGCTCTTCATCATCCTCACCACCATCTCATTTTCTTCTTCTTCTTCTTCTTCTTTACTTCTTCCTCCATTCGACACAACCACCACTACCACCACAGCCACAGCGTCCTTCTCATATTCCTCATCTTCCTCCTCCTCCTCCTTCTTTTCATCCTCCTTCTCTTTCACCTCCTCCTCCTCCTCCCTCTCTCTTTTCCCCATTCATATTCCCGTTCAATTATTTACGTTATTTTGCGATTATAACACCGACCAAACCCACCCTTACACGAACACACACGCACAAACACATACAACCTTCCATTCCCCCCCCCCCCCCACACACACACACACACATACACACATATGCACATGAACACTAACACAAACACACGGCTAATGATATTCCTCAACTGTGTCTCTCATTAGTGTGTTTTCCTCTTTCCCCTCTAATTTGCTCACCTCGGTATTGCTGACCTGAATTCGCTCCCCCTTCCCTCTCCACACATCACATCCCTCTCCTCACATTTCCCCCTCTCGTATGTCATTCCCTCTGCTCTTCTTTTCATCACACACATATTTTCTTCCTCGCAACTCAGCCGTATTTGGCACCTCTTTCATTTTATCTGGACTACCTTTTTCCCTTGCTCGTTCCCCTTAATTAAATGTTTTCCTCTTGTCTTGCTTTTTGCACAGCGATGATTTTTTTCACTTTTTTCATTGGCATGTTTCATCTCTTCTTTAATTTATTTATCATATATTTTCCTTTGCTATACCCTGCTGGTTACAAAAGTCTTTTCTTTTAATTTATTCCAAGTCATATGCTGTCGATCATCTTCATACAATTATTTTTCATCTTGTCTTTTTCATCTCTCCTCATATCTTCTTTTTCATCTCTCATCTCACAATGATCTGCACATGTTTGCTCTCCTCATCCTTTCATACCATACTTCCTAATCGTATTGTTTTTCTCATCTTTGCAACTTTCTCACTTCTTTCTCCGTCCTTTAACGATTTTCTTTCAACCATATCTTCATTTTATCTTGCTCTGCTTCCTACCTGTCTTACATTTTCTTCATATAATCGACATCCGTTATTCAGTGTTCTCCTGTAAGTTTGTTCTCCCACGTTCTTTTGTCAATGTTCTTAACCATACATGAGAACGTTGAGTTTACAGGAGGCCTGTAGGTCTATAGAATTCAGCTCCCTCAAACCTAACCCAACCGAACCTTACTTTTCATGAGCTTTAATGTACGTATCACATTGACAGCCAATCCTGTTCCACTCACCAACCATTCTACTGGTAAACCAATTCTTGCCTATATATTTATTGAATATGAATTTATCTTAATCAAGCCCATCGCTGTGTTTCCTACCCAGTTTTCTTATTCGCCTCCGTGGTCTAGTGATTAGCGTGCCTGGCTACTACTCCGGGGCTCCCGGGTTTGAATTTCGTTCCGGGCAGTTGGCGTGCAGCTGACACAGCTGTTCATCCTCCCTTTCAAACTGATTGATAAATGGGTACCTGGGGAAACCTGGGGGAAGGTAAACTGTGGTAACCTGGATGTCACACTGGCCCTGTGTCTCGGATTGATGGGCTCTCAACAGCCAATGCGACGGAGATGAGCACCGAGGCCACGCGCAGCTAATAGTGTATGCCTCCATAAGGCCCACCAAAAAGGCCTATCGGCGCCATAGTTAGACACGTAAAAGAAAAATAACATATATTAACTATTGTGAGCGCCTCCATGGTGCAGTGGTTAGCGTGCTTTGCGACGAATCCTCATATTTCAATGCCGTCCCAGGCAGTTGGCGTGCAACTTATCCAGCTGGACACCAGGCTACCAGGGGAAACCTGGTGAAGGTAAACTTTGGTAACCCGGGTGTTACACCTACCCAATGTCCCGGGTTAATGAGTTCTTACCAACCTAAGGCTTAATGGCCAATGCGACGGGGATGAGCACCGAGGCCACGCGCACCTGTCGTGTATGCTCCAAATTTCTAATTTATTAATCAATTCATCCATTAGCCATAAATGCTCTCATTCATTTATCAACCCGTCCAATTATCCACCTATTCATTCATTGATTCATTTAATAATTTATGCATTCCTTCCTTCCTTCATTTGTTACATTTTTTCTTCCTCCCTTTCATTTATCTTTTAACAAGCCTTTATTTCCACATTCCACTATTCTTTACCACACCACTATTCCTTCTGCTCCTCTCCATTTTATGTGCAGTCTATCTGTCTATCTATCAATTTTTCGCCAGTGATTGCATTTTGCAAATCCTCTTTCCATCTTTTTTTTTCTTCTTTCATTTTTTATTAATTTTTTACTTTCTTTTATCCTTTCCGTCGGAACAGGTCTTCCATTTTTCTGGTATATTTTTCTTCTTTCACCTGTAATGTCTAATTATCTCATATACGTACTTGCAAATATTCCTTTCACATTTACTTGCAATTTCATTTCATTTGTTTTTTCGTTTCAGAGTTAAGTTTCTCTAGTGTGCTCTTGTCATCTTTTTTTTTTTCTTTCATTTGACATCATTGATGTCTACTTTTTTTTTTTTTTCGTTTTTTACTTTTACTCGGTGCCGTCACGCTAACCATTCAGCCACTGCCACCTCATCTCTCTCTCTCTCTCTCTCTCTCTCTCTCTCTCTCTCTATATATATATATATATATATATATATATATATATATATATATATATATATATATATATATATATATATATATTTTATTTATTTTTTACAGCAGAGGAGTCAGTTCAAGGGCATAAATAAAAGGTAACAAATGTAAAAAAAAAAAAAAAAAGCCCGCTACTCACTGTTCCTAAAAGGAGTTAGAGTGGCCGAAAGATAGGTCGATTTCGGGAGGAGAGGTGTCCTGATACCCTCCTCTTGAAAGAGTTCAAGTCGTAGGCAGGAGGAAATACAGATGAAGGAAAATTGTTTCAGAGTTTACCAGCGTGAGGGATGAAAGAGTGAAAATGCTGGTTAACTCTTGCGTAAGGGATTTGTACAGTAAAGGGATGAGCTTGAATAGAAAGTCATGTGTGGCGAGGCATGCAGTTGGCAAGTTCAGAAGAGCAGTCAGCATGGAAATATCGATAGAAGATAGAAAGAGAGGCAACATGGCGGCGAAATTTAAGAGGTAGAAGACTATCAGTAAGAGGAGGAGAGCTGATGAGACGAAGAGCCTTAGACTCCACTCTGTCCAAGAGAGCTGTATGAGTGGAGCCCCCCACACACGCGAGATGCATACACCATATGAGGGCGGACAAGGCCCCTTTAAATGGATAGCAACTGTGCGGAGGTGAAGAACTGGCGGAAACGGTACAGAACGCCCAGCCTCGACGAAGCTAATTTAGTAAGAGAAGAGATATGAAGTTTCCAGTTGAGATTTTGAGTTAAGGATAGAACGAGGATGTTTAGTGTTGAAGAAGGTGATAGCTGAGTGTTGTCAACGAATAGGAGATGGTTGTTTGGAAGATTGTGTCGAGTGGATAGGTGGAGAAACTGTGTTTTTGAGGCGCTGAAGAACACCAAATTCTTCTTGCTCCAATCGGAAATAATAGTAAGGTCTGAGGCTAAGCGTTCTGCCGCCCCCAGCCTGGAATCATTTAGTTCCTTTTGGGTGGGTCTTCTATTAAAAGAAGTTGAGTAATGCAGAGTAGAATCATCGGCGTAAAAATGGATACGACAGTTCGTTTTGGAAAGAAGATCATAATGAACAACAGAAAGAAAGTGGGAGAAAGGACAGAACCATGCGGAACACCACTATTAATAGGTTTAGGGGAAGAACAGTGACCGTCTATTACAGCAGAAATAGAACGGTCAGAGAGGAAACTGGAGATAAAGGTACAGAGAGAAGGATAGAAATTGTAGGAGGGTAGTTTGGAAAGCAATTATTTGTGCCAGACCCTATCAAAGGCTTTTGATATGTCCCGCGCAATAGCAAAGGTTTCACCGAAACGGCTAAGAGAGGATGACCAAGAATCAGTTAGAAAGGCAAAATCACCAGTAGAACACCCCTTGCGGAACCCATACTGGCGATCATATAGAAGGTTAGAAATAGAAAGGTGCTTTTGAATCATCCGGTTAAGGATTGATTCAAAAGCTTTAGATAGACTAGAAAGCAAAGCTATAGGACGGTAGTTTGAGGGATTGGAGCGGTCACCCTTCTTAGGCACAGGCTGTATGAAGGCATACTTCCAGCAGAAAGGAAAGGTAGATGTTGACAGGCAGAGGCGAAAGAGTTTGACCATTCAGGGTGTCAGCACGGAAGCACAGTTTTTAAGGACAATAGGATGCACTCCATTAGGTCCACTAGCCTTCTGAGGATCTTAATTAACTTAACTTAATTATCTTAATAACAGGCATAAAGGAGTCAGAGGGGGGATGAGTATTAGAAATATGCCCAGAATCGTCCAGAGTGGAGTTTTTAGAGAAAGTTTGAGAGAAGAGTTCAGCCTTAGAAATAGATGAGACGGCAGTGCTGCCGTCAGGACTAAAGAGAGGAGAGAAAGATGAAGAAGTGAAGTTTGAGAAGATGTTTTTGGCTAGATGCCAGAAGTCACGGGAAGAATTAGAAAAAGCAAGGTTTTGGCATGTTCTATCAATGGGGGAGTTTTTGATAAGTCGGTGAATAGATTTGGCACGATTTCGGGCAGAAATGTAAAGTTCATGGTTAGTTAGTTAGGTAGGTCGAAGGCTCTGATACTTTTTGTGAGCTGCCTCTCTGTCTTTCACAGCACGAGAACAAGCGTGATTAAACCTAGGCTTTTTAGCATGAAGAGTAGAGAAAGTACGTGGAATGTATGCCTCCATTCCAGAGACAATCACCTCTGTGATGCGCTGGACACACGCAGCTCACAAAAGGTACCAGAGCTTTCGCACTCCTACTAATCATGAACTTTACATTTCAGTCCGGAATCGTGCGAAATCTATTCTTCGACTTACCAAAAACTCTTTCATCAATAAAAAAATGTCAACACCTTGCTTTTTCTAATTCTTCCCGTGAATTCTGGCACCTAGCCAAAAATATCTCCTCCAATTTCACTTCTTCCTCTTTCCCTCCTCTTCTTAACCCAGACGACAGCACTGCCGTCTCATCTAACTCTAAGGCTGAACTCTTCGCTCAAACTTTCTGTAAGAACTTCACCCTGGACGATTCTGGGCATATTCCTCCTACTTATCCCCCTTCTGACTCCTTTATGCCTATTATTAAGATTCTTCATAATGATGGTTTATATGCTCTCTCTGGTCTCAACTCTCAGAATGCTTATGGACCTGATGGACTGCCTCATATTGTTCTTAAAAACTGTGCTTCTGTGATGATACCCTGCCTGGTCAAGCTCTTTCGTCTCTGCCTATCAACATCTACCTTTCCTTCCTTTTTTTTTTTTTTTACAACAAAGGAGGCAGCTCAAGGGCACACAAAAAAAGAAAACAATAATAAAAAAAAGCCCGCTACTCGCTGCTCCTAAAAAAGAAACAAAAGAGGTGGCCGAAAGGAAGATCAAATACGGGAGGAGAGGTGTCCTGATACCCTCCTCTTGAAAGAGTTCAACTCGTAGGCAGGAGGAAATACAGATGAAGGAAGATTGTTCCAGAGTTTACCAGCGTGAGGGATGAAAGAGTGAAGATGCTGGTTAACTCTTGCATAAGGGGTTTGGACAGTATAGGGATGAGCATGAGTAGAAAGTCGAGTGCAGCGGGGCCGCGGGAGGGGGGGAGGCATGCAGTTAGCAAGTTCAGAAGAGCAGTCAGCGTGAAAATATCGATAGAAGATAGAAAGAGAGGCAACATTACGGCGGAATTTAAGAGGTAGAAGACTATCAGTATGAGGAGGAGAGCTGATGAGACGAAGAGCCTTAGCCTCCACTCTGTCCAGAAGAGCTGTGTGAGTGGAGCCTCCCCACACATGAGATGCATACTCCATACGATGGGCGGACAAGGCCCCTGTATATGGACAGCAACTGTGCAGGGGAGAAGAACTGGCGGAGACGGTACAGAACGCCCAGCCTCGAGGAAGCTGATTTAGTAAGAGATGAGATGTGAAGTTTCCAGTTGAGATTTTGAGTTAATGATAGACCGAGGATGTTTAGTGTTGAGGAAGGTGATAGCTGGGTGTTGTCAAAGAATAGGGGATAGTTGTTTGGAAGATTGTGTCGAGTGGATAGGTGGAGAAACTGTGTTTTTGAGGCGTTGAAGGACACCAGGTTCTTCTTGCCCCAATCGGAAATAATAGTAAGGTCAGAGGCTAAGCGTTCTGCAGCCTCCAGCCTTGAGTCGTTAAGTTCCTGAAGGGTGGGTCTTCTATTAAAAGAAGTTGAGTAATGCAGAGTGGAATCATCGGCGTAGGAATGGATAGGACAGTTCGTTTTGGAAAGAAGATCATCAATGAACAACAGAAAAAGAGTGGGAGATAGGACAGAACCCTGTGGGACACCACTGTTAATAGATTTAGGGAAAGAACAGTGACCGTCTACCACGGCGGAAATAGAACGGTCAGAAAGGAAACTGGAGATAAAGGTACAGAGAGAAGGATAGAAACCGAAGGAGGGTAGTTTAGAAAGCAAAGATTTGTGCCAGACCCTATCAAAAGCTTTTGATATGTCCAGCGCAATAGCATATATATATATATATATATATATATATATATATATATATATATATATATATATATATATATATATATATATATATATACATATATATATATATATATATATATATATATATATATATATATATATATATATATATATATATATATATATATATATATATATATATATATATATATATATATATATATATATATTTATTTATTTATTTATTTATTTATTCCATGCCAATTTTCCATAGAATTATTAAACTATTGTAAAAAACAAACAGTGCCACTTGATGAAAAAAATTCCCCTGAATATGATGGTGTCAACAGATTATAGATACGTTAGGAAGGAAGGGGTAAGCAAGCTTTTTAACAAAATTATATGGGATGGACGAGTAGCTTCGTAGCGTAAAAGCACATATAGCCTAATATTACAATTAATAAGTTCGTATAAAAGCTTGCTTACCTCCCTTCCTTTCTAACGTATCTATAATCCATTGACACCATCATATTCAGGAGAATTTTTTTCTTCAAGTGGCGCTGTTTGTTTTTTACAGTAGCTTAATAATTCTATGGAAAATTGGCATGGATAAAAAGTGGTATAAAATTTTATAACCTGTCTTTGAATCAAACTCGCATTATTTCCTTTATTTTTAATCAGTTTGAGTTGTTTTGAACACAGTCATAATCTGCAATCTTTCTCCTGTCCAATGATGAAAAAGGCAAGTGTGTATTATGTGACATGAGTTGGCTACGAAGCATAAAATTAAACCTTGTCGTGTGGCGAGGTATTTCCATGAGCGCGTCTCTCTATCTCTCTCTCTCTTGCCCCTTGCTGCATGCAGACATTCCAGTCTATATCAAAATCATACATGCTACTATGCTCATAACCATGTAAAATGTCAATGTAGAGCTGTTGATCCAAATTTAAATCATTGCATAGCACGCCAAATACTACTGCATTGACTAATTCTATACAGAAGTAGAGCAACAATGATAATTGTATTGTCTTTGGTAGACTCAAGGGCGTAGACGACTTTAGACTACAACACGTCATGGCGTTGGGCCGTCTGAAGCTCGTCAAGTAAGAAGTTTTGGACCTCAGAAACTGCAGCGACAGGAATATGTCGGGACAACGCGTCAGCGACAGTATTGGCTCTACCCGGTAGATACTTTATCACAGGGTTGAACTGTTGGATGGTGAGGCACCACCTAGCCGGGCGGCCGGTGAGATTTTTACCACTGACAAGAGTTGTAACTGCAGTATGGTCAGTGTAAGCTGTGATAGGATAATTAAAAATAATATCCTTGAAATGTTTGAGAGCCCAGGCAACAGCTAGAGCTTCAAGGTGAGTTACAGAGTATCTTGACTCAGGGTCAGTAAGTACAGGGCTAGCGTAAGCAATGACATGTGAGCGTTGCCCATCTACAGTGTGCATTAGAACTGCACCAATGCCAAAAGAAGAAGCGTCTGCGCATATAGTAAAAGGCAAGGTATAGTCAGGAAACGCTAGGATCGGGGCATGTGTCAGAGCGTACTTGAGAGTATCAAAACTCTGTTGATGAGCGTCGTTCCACATGAAGGGAACATTCTTCTTTAGAAGACGCGTTAGAGGGGATGCGATGGACGCAAAGATTTTGACAAAGGCTCTATAATAACTAGCAAGGCCTAGAAAAGAGCGAACATGGTCAGTAGACTTGGGTGTAGGAAAGTCTTTGACGGCAGTGATTTTAGAATCAACAGTGGAAATGCCATCTTTATCGACAAGGTGACCCAAGAACTGAATACGAGACTTGAGAAAGTTGCACTTAGACAGCTTGACCCTTAGGCCAGCCTCAGAAACAACTTCAAGTTTCTGAAGATAGAGTTCATGTCGTTAGAGACAATGATAAGGTCATCAAGGTATACAAAGAGACCTTTGTGAATAATGCCAGCAAAAAGAGAATCAATCATACGCTGGAAGGTAAGAGATGGATTATGTAAACCCATGGGCAGGCGACACCATTCGTAATGACCTGTGGGAGTCGTGAAGGCAGTAATATCCCGTGATGCTTTGCCCAAGGGTATTTGCCAGAAACCGGACACGAGTTCGAGGCTGGTGGACACTGTGTTACCCTATCCAATAGACTGAAGCGATTCACCTAGGACAGGAAATGGATAGCGGTCAGGGACCGTCAGTGCGTTCACTTTCCTGAAGTCGATGACGGGTCGGTAGCCGCCATCTTTTTTGGGTACAAGAAAAAGAGGTGAGTTCCAAAGGGAGTAGGACTCTTGGATGACTCCGTTCTCTAACATGTCCTTTACCGAGCTCTGAACAGCTTCTTGTTGTTGTGGCAGACGGTAAGAAGGGACGTAAGACTGATGAGCGTCAGATTGCAATGCAATGTGGTGACTGACTCTGTTGGTCACACCAAGTTGTTCTCTGGACAAAGCAATAGCTTGCCGGAATTTTGATAAAGTTTGTAAAAGAAGAGACTTGCTCTCAGGATAATCCACAACACTGACATGGGGCGTAAGTTCCGCAATAACATCAGGCTGGGATGCAGTAGTTGCGTGCTCTGTGACACTAGCAACAGGAAGCACAGGTGGGTCCTCCGAGACGGGCTCGTCGAGGATCTGGTACGTGCCCAGAAGCACACCATTTGTTTAGGGTGACTTGCGAACCCTTAGTATTTGTGACTATGGCATCGCTGATAGGATCAGGACGCACCGTAGCGAGTGTGAACTCTAAAGCTAGACGGCGGATGCGCATAGTGTCAGGTAAGGACCATGCCTGGGTGCCGACAGGAACAAAGTCCGGTAAATGAACAGCAAGTCGGACACATGAAGTGGGGCCAATATATTGGTCACCAATGACAACAGCAGAAACAAGGTCCTGAGCAAAGGTCGAACGTGTCTCCTCTGGGGCACTAGGCACTGTAGTGGCCATATGCACACCCGGGTCCTGTGGGCGGACTGCGATGTCGTCAGGAGCCGTAGTCGCAAGGGCAGAGACAGTCTGGCTCAGAAGGGGTCTCGGGTTGTCCATAGCATGGTGAAGGATCCCATCTGCAGAAATAGCAAGACGTTTAGGAAATATGTCAATAGCATGGGAAACAAGGGACTGGATGCCTAAAAGTCCATCACACTGAAGGGCAAAATTTGGGGTGACAAAAAAATTAATGTTGAATACCTTGGAGTCATGTGTAAAGGAGACAGGCAAAGTGATGGTGCCAAGCAGAGGTGGGCAAGTGCGGCACTTAGTGCGGTAGTTCGGAAGTACCGCATCACAAAAATAGTACCGCACTACCGCAAATTTTCTGAAAATACCGCACTACCGCGGACCGCACTAAAAATCCTGCGGTACTTTTTTGCGGTACTTTGAAAACTATCGAAGACGACATTTGCAGCGCGGCATGCTCACAGATTTTTTTTTTTTTTTTTTTCAGTGAATCGGACTCAATAAGTCAATCGGTATCAGTCATCAAAATCAGTGATTCAATCATTCTGACTTTTCAGTTATTGTTCAAAATTAAATACTAAACAGATAGACTAAACTACTACACTACGAGTCTTCTTTAACCCGCGCGATGCAGGCCATTTCAACCCCGGACCCGTCCGTGGTGCCGGCCGATTTGTTATTGTACTATTTTAAGCATGTTTCCTTTGTTTGGAAAGCCAGGATAGCCACTGAAGTATTTTTTTTTATTTTGACTACCAGTACCGCACACCGCGTACCGCACTGGACAAGAAAAAATGGGACCGCACTACCGCAACCGCACTACTCCGGAAAAAGTACCGCAGTACCGCAACCTCACTACTGATTTTTCAGTAACGCGCCCACCTCTGGTGCCAAGAACAGTTAAGGCAGAACCATCAACACCTTTTAAGGATACACCTGAATGATCTAAGGAAATGTCTTGCAGGGTATCTTTCAAAGCTAGGAAACCACTGTGACTAAGCAAATTTACTGAAGCACCTGTGTCAACCCCTAGAGCAAAAGCAACACCGTTAACAAAGGACTGAAAAGTTAACATACTAGAATTGGGACAAGCAGCAATAATGGAGGGGATAGTGGTGTGCTGTTGGGGTGACGTTTGGGCATGCATTAGTCTGGGTGGCTTTGATGGGGTCGCGAGACTTCCCCCGACTGCTGGACAAGTGGACCCGAAGGGGAGCCCACATTTCGTCTGAGACGCTGAATCTCATAGCAGTCATCTGTGGAGTGATTGCACAACTCATGAACGGCACACCATTTAGAGGGCCTAGTCCTCAGTGGCGGTGGTGTACGGCCAGACGAATGACGATCTTTTTGACTGGAGGAGGGGGGCGGGCGACGGTCTGATGGAGAATTATCTCCCTTAGATGAGAAAGACTTCTTGTGTCGAGCACCTGTGTTACTGACATCGTTAGAACGTATGTCACGCTTTCGTTGAAATCATTTTAGTGCTGTATGACCCTTTTTGTTGCAGTAGTTGCACACAACTGGGTGTGAGTTGTCCTTCTGGATAGCTGCATTAGGAACGCCAGGTGAAGCCTTGGGGGATCCTCTAGTTTCTTAGCAATCTTAGCTGCAAAACCAACTAGTTGATCATCAGGTTTATAATCAAGGGAAGCAGCTGCACGACGTTCATGAGGAAAGAGGTGAAGGATATAAAATATAAATTGAAGCAAAAGTTGAAGTATATTCTTAGACAAAGCACCTTCCTCAAACCAAGAGGCTTGTTCAAATAACATCTAATGAAAGTTCAAGTGCCGGAAACTGAGCTCGCAAGAAATTGAAAGAACTTTTTTTCTGAGGCAGCAAAGTCCACTAGACGGAAGGCCCATGGTAGGGAGTCATGAAACCGTGTGTGGCCAAAGGTAAGCAAAAAAAAATTTTTGAATGTGGAATACTTATAGTCAATGAGTTTAGCACTGAAAGCTGCAGCACCCATAAAGTCACAAGCAAGGGAATCAGGGGCAATGAGTGATCTAACAAAAGAGATCTTGTCAGCATCAGAGGTAACAGTACTGTTAACCATGGCATCTTCGCACTGGTTAAGAAAAGCAAGTGCAGAGAAAGAACGATCCTCACCAGAGAAAAGTTTGACAGAAGGGGTCTGGTGTAGCAATTTAATAGTAGGAGTAGAGGAGCAGGAAGTAGGAGTCTCAGGCATGTTGACAGGTTGAGGTCTGCTAGCTTGAAAATGACGACCTGATTGTAAGAGCATCAAGAGCAAAGCTAGGCAAGTACTGAATTAGTATGTAAAGTCAACATGAAAAATAAAATAACAGCACAGTTGAGACAAGTGAAGTTACCTCAGCTGGAAGGCAATCAGTCAATGGTATGAATTCTGACACAAATTTATGAAAAGAAATATTATACTATATAGTGATTACAAACTCACACAATAACAGTGGCAAGTATATACAGTAGGCTATCAATGAATGTTAGGCTAGTGCTCTGTCAATTAAGTACAAAAGGTAGTTAGCACAAATGACAATTCGTTACACAGTTGAAAAATACCCTCCCCAAAAAATCAATGTGCAGAGCAACGAGATTCATAGCCAAACTGAGCGTTTTATTACCAAATACTGCAGCTCGAGAATGGCGGAGACGTTAGCTGCCTTGGGTCGGACGACTCCCAGGCCAACCTCGTGTCCCAAGTACGTCTGTCGCTTGGCCAAAGGTGGTCTTGGCCAACTTCACCATGAGATTCGCTTCCTGCAGTCGGGACAGCACCTTGGATATTTGTTGGTGATGCTGCCAATGGGGAGAACAAATTAATATGTCGTCCAGATAGACCGAAACTCCCTCTAACCCTTGCAATAGGTCATTCATGGCCCTCTGGAAGGTTGCTGGACTATTTTTAAGACCAAACGGCATCACGGTGTATTGGTATAATCAAAAGGGTATGGTGAAGGCGGAAATTCCCTGTGCCTCCACTGACAAGGACATCTGGTAATAACCCCTCAATAGGTCCATCTTTATAAAAAATTGTGCATTTCCCACCTCATCAATGAGATCGTCTACCCGTGGAAGAGGATAGGCGTCTGGAACCGTGACTGAGTTGACTCTGCGGTAGTCGGTGCAGAGCCTTAGCTGACCATCCTCTTTGGGTACAAGTAGACATGGTGAGGCCCAAGGAGATTTGTTGGGGACTGCTAGGCCGTGTTCCAATAAATAATTCACCTCCTTCTGCATCTGTGTCCTCTTCTGTGGATGTAACCGATAATAGTGGCTGGCTGGCTGCAGGTTGATGACGTGACTGATAGTGTGGCAATGGTCAGGATTATCCTTAAGGAACAAACTGAACTGTCTGAGTATGTGGTTCAGATCATATTGTTATGAGGAGGAGAGGTGCTGAAGAAAGTGAGGAAGACTACCAAGAATCTCAGAGTTCGACAATGAAGCCGATGGAATGATGTGGGTCAGCTCTGGTTCCCGAACCGTAGGCAGAGACCGAGTCCTCAACCACGGGTATGGAAGAATCAGAGCTGACTGTACGAGTTACACATGACATGGGTCTCTGAGGGTTGTCTGGTGAGTCCTGGTGCTTATATTGTTTTATTAAATTTATGTGCACGAGCTGAGTAGCCTTACGGCGGTCTGGAGTCTCAATGATGTAATTGTATTCAGCCTATTTCCTCTGAACTTTCTAAGGACCATGATACTTGGCTTGTAGAGGAGAACCAGTGATGGGGATGTATGCCAATACCATGTCACCCTCTTTAAATTCCCTGATCTTGGAGGCGGCATCATAATCGCCTTTCATAACTGTCTGGGCATGAATTAAATTCTTATTAACAAAACTACAAACTTTGTTTAATCTGTCCTGGAGGGAATTTATGTACTATTGTACTGTTATCAGTTTACTGGTGGGTGACGTTATTAGATGGTCTTTGATTACCTTAAGGGGCCCCCTTTACCTTCCTTCCATACAGGAGCTCAAATGGGGAAACACCTAGGGAATCTGAGGGTGTTTCCCGAATGGCGAAAAGAAGGAAGGGCAGTCCCTCATCCCAATCACGATCCTCCTCGTGACAAAACTTGCGTATCATGGTTTTGAGAGTTTGATGTTGCCTCTCAAGCGCACCCTGTGACTGGGTATGGTATGCTGTCGACAAAGAATGCTTAATCCCTAATTGCTTAAGTACTTGGGTAAATAGTTCACTGATAAAATTAAAGCCTTTGTCAGACTGGTTCTCCTGAGGGATGCCAACAGTGGTAAACACGTGGGTTAATTTATTGGCTACAGTTTTGGCAGAAATATTTTTCAATGGAAATGCCTCAGGATATCGCGTTGTAGGGCATAGGGTGGTAAGTATATCTTGATCTCCCTTCTTGGTTTTAGGAAGGGGCCCCACTATACCAATGATTATCTTTTGAAAAGGTTCAAATGGTACTTTAATGGGCTGTAGAGGGTACGGTGGTATTACTTGGTTAGCCTTTCCAACAATTTGACAAATGTGACAATGATTAACAAAATGAGTGACATTTTTTTTTTCATTCCTGGCCAAAAGAATTCGGCCAGTTGACGGGAGTAGGTCTTAGTTATGCCCAAGTGACCCGCAAGGCCCGCATGGGCAACCTCCATTATTGGATGTCTTAAGGTTTGTGGGAGTACTATCTGATGGCATTCAGCCCAAGTGTCATCATCTCCTAACAGTGATGGTTTATACATCCTCATGAGTACTCCGTCCTGATGGTAATAAGAGAGAGGATGAAGTATATTATCCTTGGAAATAGCCTTAGCATGCAACTGAGTCAGGGAAGGGTCTCTTTGTTGGGCTTCTTTAAGGCATTGTTCCGTGAAAATAGTTGGAATGAGACTTTGGGGAGGTAAGGTAGGCTCAGAGATTTTACCAGCTTTAGATTGTGATCTAGTAATTGCGCAACTAGGGAGTAAGCCGGGTTGATATTGATCGAGATCAGCTGTTGGATTCTCGGACAAGGGTGACTTACATGTTATTAATGATGGGTATACCAGACTTCCAGCAAGATCGTCGCCAAGAATTAAGTCAACATCGGGGATGGGCAACATCTTATCTTCACTTACTCCCACCTTAACTGCCCCCTGAACCAAGCCACACCTCAAGTCCACCCTGGCAAGATGTGCGGAAAAAGGATCATGAGAGTCTCTCAGGTACACCATTTCACCGGTGTAGTTGTCAGAAATGTTAGGTAAGGCAGACTGCCTGATGAGGGATTGGGCGGCACATGTATCCCGAACTATCCGAACAGGATGTTTCGGCTGGCCAGGGCCAAGAGAAACTGTACCGGTGGAACGGAAAGGTTGGAATGGTTCATCAGCTTTGGGTGGCAGAGTTTGAATGGAAGCCACAGGCTTTTTTGTAGCCGTCTTTGCCACTTTGCATATTGGGTCGGGACAGTTGGTAATTACATGCCCTGATTTTTTACAAAAGAAACATAGGATAAGGTTTAGCCAGTTTACCATCCCTAGTCTTAGTGGATTCAGCACCTCCGAACTACCAGGCAACCTAACATTATGGTTGAGGTGTTTCCTCTCCCTGCTTGGCGACTTGTGAATTAGTGCATAATTGTCAGCCAACTTGACTGCCTTGATTAAATATGCCTCCTTGTCGATGATGTGAACCTTGATAGAGTGTGGAACTCTTCGTAGGAACTCTTCAATGGCAATCAAGTTGAATAAGTCGTCAAAGGTACTTACTGCGGTTGACTTTAACCAGCGTTAAGGCGCGAATTTTGTCCGAGGCGAACTCTGTGTAAGTTTGATATGGTAGTTTACCAAGGTTACGAAAAACCTGGCGGTAACCCTCTTTAGTGATGGAATAAGCTGCTAAAATGGCCTCCTTAACTGCTTTATAGTTGGTGTTGTCTTCATTGTTATTACAGATTGTTAGAGCCTTCTCAGACAGCTTAGGGTTGATAAACCATACCCAATCGACAGGAGGAATTTCAAAGTGAGTAGCTGTTGACTCAATTTCTCTAAAGAAGGCTTCAGGATCTTCATCAGGGAAAGAGGGAATCAGTTTGATATACTTTAACAAGTCAGTTTTACGGGGAATTTGAGACTCTTCATTTTGTTTTGGATTGAGCTGTTGTAGTTGGTGGCATGATTCCTCGCTTTATCTTCATTTTCAAGTTCTAGTTGCTTAATTTGCTTCTCATGCTCCCTAACTTTTTATCTTTCCTCCTGTTCCCTAATTCTTTCTCTTTCCTCCTGTTCCCTAATTCTTTATCTCTTTGCATGCTCCAGCTCAAGTAGCTTAGCTTGCATTTCTATCTTTTTCATCTCTAACATGAGCTGAGGATCAGGGTTGGAGGCTTCAGGAAGAGGGAATTAGACGGTTTCCGTATCCCCAAGATGGGCAAGGATGAAAGTTCTTAATTGATCCTTCCTAACCTCCGAAGTGAAAGGAATGTTGAAGGACTTGGCAATGTACTTTTAGTCATCTTTAGATATGTTTGCAGCTTTGAATTCCTCTATGTCGGGGTTACCAGTAAACTCTACGGCTTAAAGGTAGCCATGATGAAGAGTTCCACAAACTCTTAAGTGAAACCTGCTAGTTGCCTTATAAATGACAGGAAATGTTATAAGGCAATAAGAGGCTTAATGTTATTCAAATGAATAACCAGCAGGTCAATTATGGCCATGGTATTCTTTAGCAAAGGTTAACAGGGATAACAGCCGAATAATGATGGCTACTGATGGTAACTATCTAGCATTAACCAGGGAATGATGGTTAAATACCAAAAAAAAGGATCACTAGTCTTAACCGGAAACACGATGGATAAAGACTAGTGAACAGGCTGGTAATAACCGTGAACAGGATGGTTAACTACTAGATTGGTGATTTACAATAATCCACCCCCAGTTAAATGATCACAAATCACTAGTTAATAAGCACTTATGGGCTTCAGATACTTTACCCCAATAACGAGCCACTGGTATTCAAGACTATTATATCCCACAATATTATATAGGATGTCTTGAATACGGTACTTTTCATGAATTACTGTCTGAAAAGTTTAGGGAAAGATCACGTTAATGGGTAGTATTAGTTAATTATAGGTGTGAACTTTTAGTTCAGTACAGGTAAATGGACAGTGAGTCTAGTTAAGGCTGATGGGAAATAAGACTTTAAACTGGGCAAATCACATACGATACACGACTATCCTACTAACCTATTTATACTTAATTGGCCACTTAAACATAAATATGAGTTAGCAGGCTTCACAAGTTCGCTTACAGAGGTAGATATCCCATGGAGGAAGGCATTAATGACTTTAAACATTATTGTTACGTTAAATTGGTCACTAAGGGTTGCTGGACAAATACTAAGTTACGTTAATTTATAATTATGTAATCCCGGACAGGCCCCCAATTTGTTACGTCACCGAAAGAAGGGGTGACACCTTTTGGTGAATAACAACTCTAAAGTAAAACAACACAGGTACATTAAACACTTATACTTAATTTTAAACAAAGCAAAAATATGACCCAGGTATGATGAAGTTGTAACCCTTAGTGCCAAGGAAACAAGAAACAAGCAACAACAGGTAACGTATCCTCCTCGGGTATCTGTCCTTGTACTTCACTGCCAAGGAGGTGATGTCGCCGTGTGAAGTAAATCCAGTGAGAGGTTACACCTTAACGGCCGTGTGAGACTAGACTGACTCTCACTGGTGGCCGGGATATATATATATATATATATATATATATATATATATATATATATATATATATATATATATATATATATATATATATATATATATATATATCCTCCAATGACGCCCGGCTTGCTTCGGCCGAGGTGTCGAGGTGTCGAAGCGTTGTGGTCGACACAGTAGCTGGAACTGAGGTGTTGGGGTCTCGAAGTGTCGGGGTCTTGGTGCTGACGGTTGGTGCTCGTTAGTAGTGTGGCGATGGTAGTTGTGATGAGCACCTGGAAGGACCCTCGAGCGGACGCCTTGAAGGGTCGTTACACAACCAATATATTTTGCTTACTCGAAACCCTTTAAAACCGCACTATTCTAACGAACATCAAATCCGTCTCTTCGAAACAACTATATTTTTATATCCGTCACAAATAAGCAGTCAACAACAACAACATTATTATTCTCTAAAATACATTTTCGTTTCAGTGATCTGTTGGCATAAAAAAATACTTTCGTTTCCTCAGTTCTCAGGGAAGAAGTAAAAGCGTTGTGGACTTCAAAACTTCGTTTCGGTAAACTGTTTTCTCTTCGCAAACTCGATCTGTTTACACCGTGTGGCTGGCCCTGTGTCCCTTGGGTCATCCCCTCGCCCGCTCCACTCCCTCCTCCTCTTCATCTTCTTTTTTTCCTCCTCCTTCTCCTCCTCCTCCTTTTCCGCCTACTCCTCCTTCTCTTCCTCCTCCTCCTCTACCACCGCCTCCTCCTCGTGTTCTTCCTCCCCCTCCTCCTTTCTCCTTTACCACCACCACTGTCATCACCACCACTACTAGCGTCACCACCATCACCACTACCATCACTGCCAAAACCACCACCGGCCACCCCCATCCATAAGCATTCATTCCTTACCCTCAACTGCACATCCCCCCCACTATTGCACCAGCATCCCAGTTCCACCACTAAACCCCCGCCTCGATCACCACCATCATCACTTCTCAATTTCTTTGCTTTTTTCTAGCTTCTTCCCATCCCTACACGTCAACCCCGTACTTCCTTTCATTCATTTTTACCTCTCATGTGTTCTCATACCAGCTTCCTTCTCCTACAAGTCACCTACCTTCCCTCCAAACTTCTGACATGTTTTCTCTTCCTCCCATGCTATTTTTTCAAACATCTTTCATTCCCTTTCCCTCTTCCTCCCTCTTTCCTTGCACAGCTCTTTTTAGTCTTATCTTTTATCTCATTTTTCTCCTCCTTCCTCGTATCCTTATCTTCTTTTCTATGGTGTATTTCCTTCTTCCTTCCAACGTTCATGTTTTCCACTTCGAGTCTCTCCACATCTCCCGTTTTCTTCCTCTCTTCCCTCCAGCTACTGTGCCTCTCCCTACCCTTCACCATTTTCCATCCCCTACCAGTCCTCCTACTCCCTCACCATCACCGTTCCTCCCACAGAAAAACGTTATTCTGTTCTATATATATATTCCTTTTTTCTTCCCTTCTTCATGCTTTTGATGTCTTCTTCCCCCCCGAACTCCTAGTATTACATTTTCTTTACCGTGCACATCACCTCGCTCTTCTTCCTTCATCCTTTTTTTTTTATAACTCCATCAAGATCTCCCTTCCTGGCTTCTTTTCTTCCTTCCATTTTATAACTCTGCAGAATTTTCTTTCGTATCTCCCTCTCCTCCCGCTCTTGCTATCTTTTCATCAAACTTTTATCTTTCATCCTTTCCATCCTTTTCTCAGACCTGTTTGCTTATTCCCTGTCTTCCTCTCTAGCTTTTTTTCCGAAAGTGTTCTTCTTTCTTCAATTTCATCCTTTCATTTTCAACCTTACTTTTTTTTCTAATTTTCTTTCTCCATTAATTTATTCATTCTACCATCAGTTTTTCCACCTATCTATTCATCAATCCATCCTTCCTTCCCCTATCTTTTTTTTTTTAACCCTTACCTTCCGCAAGACTTCCTTCTCTCCTACTTTCGTTCCTTGCATCCCTTCCATCTTTCCTCAAACTTTCCTTCTTCCATCATTCAATCCCACCTCAATGTTTTTTCTTTTCCATTTATCCTCTTTCCTACACTTTCTTCCTTCAATCCACATCTTCCCTTCCCTCTCCCTCTCTCTTTATGCCGCATCATCGACTCGCTACAAGGCATTTCAAGAGGCAGCGGGCGTGTCAAGTGCCCGGGGGAGGGTTGGAACACAATATGCCTCGCCGCCTCCTTTAAACGCGACAGTAACCCGTTTGCACCCACTTCAGGAATCCAAGGATTCAACCCCCCCTCCCTTCGTCTCCCTCACCCTCACAACAGCGCCTCACCTTCCCCACGCGTTCACCTTCCCACACTTCATATCACCTTACCCCTCGACCTCTCCTCATTTACTCCTCTCATAAAGTTTCTTGATAATCTAAGGCTCATATCACGCTTCCGTCATCTACTCACTCGCTTCTCACTCTACGTACTCGTCTCCTATTCCCCTCTCTTCACACCGCCGCACGCCCGGCCATCACCTACACCTTTCTTACATTGCTAGTTTCTAATATTAATTTTCCCGCAAGGGTCTTGTCTAAAGATAAACGCAGATGACTGAATATTTATCCTACATCCACTCGTTCAGTAAAGGTGAAATCAAGTAGGGAGCATCCGCTTTTGCCATACGTGGCTTCGGCGTCAACTGCGACAGCTCAGCCCTTGAGTCTGCTGTAAATAAGAACTGATTACCCCCGGATACAAGGCCAGCGTGACTTCTTAATCACCACCGTTTGCCATCCCAAGATTTCCCAAGTACCTATATATCGACCAGAGCTGGGCATCGCTAACGAATTTGAACTTCCGCTATCACAAATCCGCTAACTTATTCCATAACTTTCGCAATCGCAATTCCGCAAATATCGAGATTTAGTTTAAATCGCAATCGCAAATCCACTATCGCAAATAGCTACGCAATATTTGCAGTCTTCCGCCGCAAAACTTGACACCGCAAACGCAAACCGCAAACAAAAATTATATTATCAATAGCTCCCGAATCTCTTTTCATTATATTTGCGATGTAATGCTGTAGCTAGGCATTCAAAGTTTCAATTTTTTTTAAGACCTAGAGTATAAGGAAAACTATTTTTTAATGACCAGCATTGACCGTACATACGCTACTGCTACTTCAAGTAAGGACTATTTGTAATCATACTAATTAATTTGTAATTATCTGATAAGCATCTATTTTAAACTTATTTTTAATGAGAAGGACCAAAGGAAGTTCATCAGTGTGACTGTCACAACTATTTCCATATTCAAATGCCCTGTCTCCTTCAAAATACTTATTATGATGTTTATAATAATATCCCCTGAAAGGTTTATGTGAATAAGCTTTTTGTAAAAAGTGGAAAAGGCAAAAACTTTAAAAAAAATTAAGTTAATCAGTTTTAATTTTAATGTTTGAAAAATCTATCGGATTGAGTCTGTCCGGGCTGAACCGGGCTGGCTCCTCCGCGTGTTAGCGGAGATTAGCGGAAGTAATACCGCAAACACTAACCCGCAAATTAGCGACCTTTTTGTCACACACGCAAATCCGCAAATGAAGTGGAACTTCCGTCATGACGGATTTGCGGATTTGCGGACTAATTAGTGGAAGTGCCCAGTACTGATATCGACTAACCCGAAATGGAGGATGAGCATCTGGGTCTGTTACTCGTCGACTGTCCTGCCCAGGTTAAAAACTATAGGGCACGCGGGTTCATATAATAGGCATGTGAAGCTGCACAAGGAGGTGCTTTGATATACAGTGGACCATTAACACGAAGGGTTTGCGTAACAGACGTATCTGCATTTATCTAAATTATATCATCCTCCCAGGACACCCATTAACAGCAATGCATTAATTAAGAACTCTTGTCGGATTAATTTATTGTACAGAAAATTATTCATTCAGCATAAGTCTTTATAATGCGTATAATTACATCACACTGCAAATTATAATGATAACAAAAAATCACTTGGGGAAAAGTTAGGAAGATACGCTATAGCTACGCGCCGTCCTGTTGGCCCTTTAAACCTGTGGTTATAAAGCACTTTTAACCCGGGTTACTAGCTTACCTTCCTCAGGTTCCTCCAGGTACCCATTTATCGACTATCCCGAAAAGAAGGATGAATAACTAGGTGGACTGCACGCCGACTGTCCAGGCCGGTATCCGAACCCAGGCCCGCAGATTCGTAGTCAGGAACGCAAACCACAGCACCACGGAAGCCTCTGTAGTTTATATAATTCCGCTTTGATATTAAAAAAAAAAAAAACATCAGTAGCCATAAAGCACAGTATTTACGAGTACGAATATGGGACTGATGTTATTACTGCACTTGTTCATATCACTTTCACACCTCAGACACTCACACATCACTTAATAAAGCTTTATCTCAAATTCCTCTTACCTTTATTTTACCCTTCCACAGCCCCTTGACCTTCCCCTTCTTTTCCTTAATTTATATATTATTTCATCCTAATCATGCCTCAGTGTTTTTACCTTCACTGTCCCGTCACCTACCCATTGTTTATCCTTTAGCCGTTCCTTACTTCATTCTCACCCGACCTTACCTTTCCCACCCAATCATATCCACCTCATCACCGTCCTTTAACCCTCCCTTTCCCTTAAGCTTGATTTACCCTCACTCTTACCTACTGCTTCGTTGAACTTCCTCTAATTCTGCCTTCACTCTACGCTCATATCCCCCTCACCTCCTTCACCCACTCATTCCCTTCATCACCCACTCATTTTCTCATTTTCTCTTCCCTCTCTCCTCACCCTCCTCTCACCTACTTCTCCCTAAGGTTCCTAGATTTTCCTTCAGGTACCAAGGCTCATCTCACATTCCTCTCACCCTCCTCGTCTCTCATTAGTTCCCCCTGAGGCTCCCTTATATGAGTATTGCCATCCCAGTGGTGCTAGTGGTGGTGGAGGTAGGATGTTGTTGTTGTTGTTGGTGGTGGTGTTTGTGGTGGTGGTGGTAATATGCAATGGGGTGGTCGTTGTGGTAGGGGGTGGTGGTGGTGGTGATATGTGATGGGATGGTCATTGTGGTGGTTGTGGTGGTGGTGATGATAGGTGATGAGGTGGTAGTTGTGGTGGTGATGGTGGTGATAGTGGGGGTGGGAGTGTTTGTGGTAGTGGTGGTGATAGGTGACGGGGTTGCCGTTGTTGTAGTGGTGGTGGTGGTGGTGGTAGTAATAGAGGCAGCGGGGATGGTGGGGTGGAAGGGGGTGCCAAGAGAGAGAAGGTAAGAATTTTATGAGGCAGAGGGTGAGTGTGTGTGTGTGTGTGTGTGTGTGTGTGTGTGTGTGTGTGTGTGTGTGTGTGTGTGTGTGTGTGTGTGTGTGTGTGAACAAGTGTTAGTTACATTTAAATATATATATATATATATATATATATATATATATATATATATATATATATATATATATATATATATATATATATATGACACTACTATTACTGCTACTACTACTACTACTACTACTACTGCTACTTCTAATAATAATAATAATAATAATAATAATAATAATAATAATGATAATAATAATAAAAATAATAGTATTAATAAAAACTAATAATAATAATAATAATAATATTTAATATTAACTACTACTAATAATAATAATAGTAATAATAACCACCAAAAAATCGTCAGGGGTTTCTCAGCTGATTCTGACTAATTTTGGTGTTCTGAGTCCGAATATCACACTGATTTTGCTCTATCAGGTCAACTTTTTGAGATACAGCCATAGGCCTACCTGACGAGCTATACATATGCTAATATCAGGGGTTTTGAGTTCAATCATATTTTTCTTGAAGAATATATCGAATTACAAAACTAACTTACTTCTCTAAATTAGCTGCATACGTGTCAGTCAGTCATCCTGCTGACAGTCAGCTGCATCCTGTTATTACATATTACATATATTTTTTTTTAATATTTTTCAGGTCATTGATATGGCTTCGGCGCGACGGTCATGCAGGAATAATCCTGACGTTTTCTGCTACATCTGCGTAGAATACACGCTGTCAGTGGACAGGAAGAACATCACAGGATTTGTGAAGCGCGCCTACCAGGCTTACTTTGAAGTCAAGCTGGGTGACCAAGATAAGTCCTGGGCACCGCACACGGTGTGCAAGACGTGCGTGGAATACCTCCGGCGGTGGACGAAGGGCGCGAAAACTTCACTGAAGTTTGGGATTCCGATGGTTTGGAGGGAGCCGTTTGACCATGCATCGGATTGTTACTTCTGCGCCATCAATACTACTGGCATCAACCGGAAGAATCGGCACAGCCTCCAGTACCCCGACCTTCCATCTGCCCGCCGTCCAGTTGCTCACTGCGAAGAAATTCCTGTACCAGCGTTCAGAGAGCTTCCTGACAGCGACGACGAGGCCACCACTACAGACGAGGGAGGAGATACAGAAGAGGAGTATGGTCCGCAGCCCTTTTCACAAGGTGAGCTTAATGATCTGGTTCGGGATCTCAGCTTGTCGAAGACTTCCTCCGAGCTGTTGGCCTCTAGACTCAAGAGAAAAATCTACTTGGCGAGGACGCGCGTATCACTTTCTTTCGTAGAAGGCATGAGGACTACATGGGCTACTTCTGCCAGGAGGAAGACCTCGTACGAGATGTCGCCGGTCTTTTTGTTAAACTCGGCGCTTCTCAATACGATCCGAGAGATTGGCGACTCTTCATTGACAGCTGCAAGCGCTCTTTGAAGTGTGTGCTCCTCCACAACGGGAACCAGTTCGCCTCAATCCCTCTTGCGCACTCCACAACTCTCGAAGAGAACTATGAAGCAGTGAAGTACGTGCTCGACAAAATCCAATATGAGCAGCACCAATGGATCATCTGCGTCGACCTCAAGATGGTGAACTTTCTACTTGGTCAGCAGTCCGGGTTCACAAAGTACCCATGCTTTATATGTATGTGGGACAGTCGAGACAGAGCCCAGCACTATGTAAAGAAAGAGTGACCGGCGCGAGAGCAGTTAGTACCTGGGGCGAGAAACATCATAAACGAACCTCTTGTTGACCGGGAGAAGATATTGATCCCACCGCTGCACATGAAGCTTGGGTTAATGAAACAGTTCACGCGCGCTTTGGACAAGGATGGGAGGTGCTTCAACTACCTGTGCCGAGCCTTTCCTCGACTGACCATTGAGAAGCTGAAGGCCGGCATTTTCGATGGCCCACAGATACGGCAGCTCATCAACGACACAGAGTTCCAAAACTCCATGAACACGCTAGAGTGCGCCGCCTGGAAATCGTTTGTGGAGGTGGTGAACAACTTCCTGGGGAACACGAAGGCAGCAAACCACGCCAGACTCATCAGCAGCATGATAGAGGCTGTTTGATGAGTATAAAGATGCACTTACTATTCTCACACATGGAGAAGTTTCCTGAAAACCTTGGGGCGATGAGCGACGAGCAGGGAGAAAGGTTCCATCAGGACATGCGCCAAATGGAGGAGAGGTACCAGGGGAGGTGGGATGCAGTCATTCTGGCGGACTACTGCTGGTCGCTGAAGAGAGACAACCCAGCAGCTGCTCACGCACGGGAATCGAAGAAACGCCGATTTATGCCGTGAACTCTGAAATTTTGTGTCACGTAACGTTTATTTAGAAGTATTATATGCTTATCAAATTTGATGGAGTAAATAAAAACTGAATGAATTTGGATACGTTGACTTTTATTTCTTGAGGAAAACGGAAAAAATCGTCAGGGTTTCTCAGCTGATCCGCAGAAATTTGTTTTTTTACGAAAAATCGATTATAAAAAAATTATGTAGCAAAAAATCTTGACCTGATTGAGCAAAACCAAGGTCATTTTCGGACTCGGAGCATCAAAATTAGTCTAATTCAGCTGGAAAACCCTGGACGATTTTCAAAAAATATTTTTTTGTTACCCAGTGTAATAAATATAATAATAATAATAATAATAATAATAATAATAATAATAATAATAATAATAATAACAACAATGGACAATATTTACGAAATCTTAGCCACCTCTGTCAAAGTTAATACTTACATCATGGATTTATTTTTGGTCCCTGAATGCAGTGCAGTAACAAGTGACTTCCGTAAAGGAGAAAGAATTCAATTCAGGGACTATCTATCGTTGAAAATAGGGGATAATAATTCACGAAACCGTCGCCTCCTCTGGCGGCGGCCGCCATGGCGACGCCGCCGCCGCTGTTGAGAAATACCTCCTCGCAGAAATAACTCGCACATACATGAGGGGGGGTCCAAGTGGGGGCCTATTGTTATAGTAGTTGTAGTTATATCAGTGTATTAGTATTATTATATGTCATCATGGATTAGGAATGCATGTATCAGTGGAAAATACCCACTTCAGATAGATCACGCCCCCGTCTGTAGGAATGTCACTTGTCAGTGTTGATCGTACGTTCGTCTCAGTATGTGTAACAAGCATTTCGTCAACTTAGAGGTCACCTTGACATACGTGACCGGTTGTGACTTCATTATTTTCCAAGCCTCTAATCTTCACTCCTTCCCGAGAGCCCGACTCACTCAGACCTACAGTCTCGGCTCTCTCCAACGCCCCTGTACTTAGGTTAAGAATATATTCACCTAAAGATGGGGAGTGTTTTCCTTCACGCCTTGTTTGTCCCCTCAAGACCCTGTCTGAGCTACACGCAACCAAGACCGGCAGCCGTTACATTATTGGTGATCAGCGGTGCCCAACGTGCCCAGCCGTCGCTACCTCATCTGTTCTACAGCGCTACAAGCCACAAGAATTCACCGAACAGGGGACAGGCGTTACAAGGAAGGAGTCACAAGCAGCACCTTCACCGGGCACAGCTACAAGCTCTCTACAGGCCAACAAGCCACTACAAGTCACCAGCAGCCGTCGGGCTACAAGCTCACTACAAGCCACCTGCTACGCAGCAGAAGGGGTCACGCCCACGGACCGCCCGCCCGCAGCAGCCACGCCGGCCAACACACAGCGGCAACACTGCCACTGCCAGGAGCATCGCCCAAACCTCTTCCGGCAAACAATCAATCAGGGCGAACTCGGACATCCCCCGGTGACTACAAGCAATTACCACCTCAGGCACCTACACAAGAGGTTACATACCCAGGCCGCCAAATCTACACACGCTGCTCCATAACACTCAAAATACGAAGAACACCGCAGCCGTCCTACGTCTGGCAAGGAGTTCCGGGAGCCTCCAGCCGCCATCCAGGGGATCCTACACGACTCCGGGATCCTGGTAACCTTGAGGCCGACGACCTGCTTCGTCGCCAGTACTGCAATATCATCTAATAGTCCCGGTATTGTTCCTTTATACTATTTTTTCAGAAGTGCTGATTGAGCTAATTGCGATTTCGTTCAATAAGAACGCACGACTCTGATAATTCTGTGTATCTAACACTGTTAGTCATACATAAATGCACGAATTAACAATCGTACGCGTACAATATTGCTCATTTCTCCGGTTTATTGTATAAATTACAGTTGTGTCGGTCTTCGCAATTCAACTTCCTTTAGTTTAACCTACACCTCGTTTTCTTTTCGCCGCTCGGAAGAAAACCGCCCTTTCAAGGCAAACTCATTTATTCCTTTCTAAACCATCTAAATGTACTACCTTTAATATTATATTACGTCTAACAGACTACACGCTAACCATCTCCTCTTGTGTTTAGGAGTACTGTGCAAATATTAATTCAGATGCGTTCCGTATTTATTTACAGCTAATCAACCATGATAAAATATTAATGCAGAGTTTAGTCCAGTTATGGACAAAAAGACACTCGCTAAGATCGGCGACACCTTTAAGCAGTTAACACAATCCTCGGGAGAAGAGGAAGCCACCACTATCACCACCACCGATGATTTTAATAATCTAGTGTTACGTTCTAGCACTCATTATTCATCAATTCCAGAACGCAGGGATCATTCACCACAGAGTACGTCAGGATACTTACAACCCACTCAACCAATCTCGAACATGTCTACCGAGCATCCTGTAGGACCTCCTCCACCTCCTCCTGCCGGGGGCAACTCTAACTTGGCACCACAACCACCACCACCACCGATTCGGGTCATTCCAACTCACACCAGTATCAGACAGTTTGCCGGCAGTGAGTCTGACTATACGGCGAGACAGTTCCTGGATCTATGTGAGTCTGCCATCGTGAATTCCTCCATTACGGAAGATCATGACAAAATTGCGTTCATTCGGTCCCGATTACTACCAGGCTGTCGGGCACTGAATTTGATGCAGTCCTCGGCGTTCGCATCGGGGAACATTGGAGTAAACTATGAGATCTTTAAGAAGAATTTTATTAAGATTTTTTTGGGGGGTAGTAAACCAAGCATCGTTAGACAGATGGCCACACGGTAGATTCCCTCCAAAAGAATTCCTCAACAAAGCCGATTTGGGACCCCATGACTGAGGCAAATCAGCTGGCAGTTGACTGTGTCAAAAGTCTAGAGGACGCGCAATGGATGCCACAGGGCAGTATGCAAAAACAACAGGTGAAGACCTTCTTGGAGTTGTTTTTTATTTATTTCATATTTCAGAAAAGAACCGCCGTTCTACCCTTCCCTTGACCCTCAAACCAGGCGGGAAGTTGGTTGACTTCGTCTTAGAGTTAGAAGTCAAGGTTCAAGAACACACTCACAGTCAGCCACTAGCAGCAGCTGCCGCAATGCAGGCACAAAGTAAGGCATCTCTCACCTGTAGGTTTTGCAAACAGTCGGGACATTCCGAGAGTACATGCTACTCGAAACGTAGGGACTCTGCACACTCTACACAGGGATCGGATAGGAAGTCAGGGGGATACAGAGGCAGCCATCACTCATCACACAGGACCCCTAGGCCAAACCATCAGCGGAAGACTGCCTTTTGCCATGTCCACGGAAATTGTTTTCATGATACAGACAGTTGTTATTCAATACAAAAGGCCAGGGAGGAAGAGAAGAACAAATCCCAGGTAGACAGTAAAACAAACCCCTCCACTTCTCAAAATAAAAGGAAATGACTACGTGACAGCCACAATGCATACATTCGAGTATCCCATAAGGACGATAATGATTGGGAGCAACTTGACTCAGTCATTGCCGCCTTGGGACGGACAAGCATAATTGCCCTACCTTGCAAAGTGGGCGAAACTTCACTCACTTTAGCGGTAGACACAGGTGCGACAGTCAACGTAATCTCAGACTCCGCTTACAGGTCACTGACACGACAGGCGAGAGGGGGAAATTGGCCGCTACAAGAGAACGACCTGAATGTGGTAGGCGTGACAGGCACCGCGTTGGGAATCCTAGGGCGAGTAACACTAACAGTCAGCCTACATGAAAAGGTATGTCCCTTTCGAGATTTCTTTTATGTAACTAGCAGGTTTGCTTTACCTGTAGATGGGATTTTAGGATTACACGCCATGAATGAATGACCTGCACATAACCATAAACCCTGAAAGCAACGCGATCGTGTAACAAGGACGACGCATATAGGGGATGGTAAATACGTCGCCTATGTCACCAATAGTCCCGCCCTCAGAAGGGGAAAATGACCAATCCACCACAGACTCAGGGTCTACCACCGCCCAAGTGTCACCTCTAACGGTCAAACCACACGAAAACGTTACAGACTTGTGGCGGACGGTAACGGCAGTGGTAGAAGGACCTCAAATGGTCCCGGATCGTGCTGCAAACATTATTAAAATCAGAATACCTGACGCCCCGACGGGCAGTGACGTGTGCATTGAATGCGCACCACACATACACCGGGTGACGGTGAAGGTAACTCTCGTGACAGTCAAGGAGGGAGGCATAGCAGAGGCATTGGTAATAAATGGCTGGAGTAGGTAGGAAGACACCTACCGAACGGGCGCAAGCCACTCCCGGTGAGGTATATATGGGAGGTGAGAAGGGAGCTGAAACCCTCCATAGACCCTTCCCATGTCCTCACTAACCGTTTCCCTATTGTCTCACCAACACCGGAGAGTAGTTCAGCATGCTCTCTAAAGACAGATCATCTCTCTATCCACACCTCACTACATTCACAAAACACATACACCTTTTCCCAAAATTCAAATTTCAAAATGGCGCACCTACATCAAGCCTCGGAGTCCCCGCTTGGGGGGGGAAACCACAAATTCCCCCAGGGAGGACTCCCCTTCTGGCTGCCGACCCGAGAGGTGTCTTGATAACTCCTCGAACCTCTTTCTTCTCAATTTCTGCAACATTCGCGGTCTTCGTTCTAATTTTCATTCTGTGGAACATCATCTCTCCTCCTCTAAACCTCACCTTCTCTTCCTTACCGAAACACAGGTTTCTGAGGCTACTGACAGCAATCTCTACTCTGTTCCCTCCTACTATCTCTATCCTAAATTTCAATCCAAAGCTGGATGTTGCGCCTACGTGAGCAACGACATCACTTGCTCTCGCGCCCACAACCTTGACTCTTCTGAATTTTCTACCATCTGGCTAAGACTTCATTGTCATTCTATTACTAAATACATCTGTGCTGTTTATCTCTCACCTAACTCTACTAACTATATAAAATTCTTTGACTATTTGAACTCTAAAGTGGAGCACATCTTGACCCACTCTTCCTTCGCTGAAATTTCCATCCTAGGAAATTTCAATGTTCATCACTAGCTTTGGCTTTCATCCTCTTTCACTGACCATCCTGGTGAACAAGCCTACAACTTTGCTATCCTCAACGACCTAGAGCAGTTGGTCCAGCACCCTACACGTATTCCCGACCGTCTAGGAGACCAGCCCAACATTCTAGACCTCTTCCTTACCTTAAACCCTTCTGCTTATTCTGTCAAACTGTTCTTTCCGTTCGGCTCCTCCGATCACAATCTTATTTCTGCATCCTGTCCCATCGCTCCCGTACACCCTCTGAACCCACCGAAGAGGCGATGCTTCTGGCATTTTGCTTCAGCTCGGTGGGACGACCTGAGGATGTACTTTTCCGATTTCCCGTGGAATGATTATTGCTTCCAGGATAGAGACCCCTCTGTGTGTGCTCAGCGCACCACAGAGGTGATTGTCTCTGGAATGGAGGCATACATTTCTCGTTCTTTCTCTACTCCTCACGCTAAAAAGCCTTGGTTTAATCACGCTTGTTCTCGTGCTGTCAATGATAGAGAGGCAGCTCACAAAAGGTACCAGAGCCTTCAAACTAATGCTAATTATGAACTTTACATTTCAACCCGGAATCGTGCCAAATCTATTCTCCGACTAACCAAAAACTCTTTCATTAATAGAAAATGCCAAAACCTTGCTTTCTCTAACTCTTCCTGTGACTTCTGGCATCTAGCCAAAAACATCTCCTTCAACTTCACTTCTTCATCTTTCCCTCCACTCCTCAGTCCTGATGGCAATACTGCCGTCTCATCTATCTCTAAGGCTGAACTCTTCTCTCAAACTTTTCTAAAAACTCCACTCTGGACGATTCTGGGCATATTCCTCCTACTCATCCCCACTCTGACTCCTTTATGCCTGTTATAAAGATTCTTCAAAATGATGTTTTCTATGCCCTCTCTGGCCTCAATCCTCAGAAGGCTTATGGACCTGATGGAGTGCCTCCTATTGTCCTTAAAAACTGTGCCTCCGTGCTGTCACCCTGCCTGGTCAAACTCTTTCGCCTCTGTCTGTTAACATCTACCTTTCCTTCCTGATGGAAGTATGCCTTCATACAGCCTGTGCCTAAGAAGGGTGACAATTCCAATCCCTCAAACTACCGTCCTATAGCTTTACTTTCTTGTCTATCTAAAGCTTTTGAATCAATCCTTAACCGGAAGATTCAAAAGCACCTTTCCACTTCTGACCTTCTATCTGATCGCCAGTATGGGTTCCGCAAGAGGCGTTCTACTGGTGATCTCCTAACCTTCTTAACTGACTCTTGGTCATCTGTTCTTAGCCGTTTCGGTGAAACCTTTGCTATTGCGCTGGACATATCAAAAGCTTGTGATAGGGTCTGGCACAAATCTTTGCTTTCTAAACTATCCTCCTACGGTTTCTATCCTTCTCTCTGTACCTTTATCTCCAGTTTCCAATCTGACCGTTCTATTTCTGCTGTGGTAGACAGTCACTGTTCTTCCCCTGAACCTATTAACAGTGGTGTCCCACACGGTTCTGTCCTATCTCCCACTCTCTTTCTGTTGTTCATTGATGATCATCTTTCCAAAACGAACTGTGCTATCCATTCCTACGCCGATGATTCCACTCTGCATTACTCAATTTCTTTTAATAGAAGACCCACCCTACAGGAACTTATCGACTCAAGGCTGGAGGCTGCAGAACGCTTAGCCTCAGACCTTACTATTATTTCCGATTGGGGCAAGAGGAACCTGGTGTCCTTCAGCGCCTCAAAAACACAGTTTCTCCCCTATTCTTTGACAACACCCAGCTATCACCTTCCTCAACACTAAACAGTCGGTCTATCCTTAACTGAAGATCTCAACTGGAAACTTCATATCTCATATCTTACTAAATCAGCTTCCTCGAGGCTGGGCGTTCTGTACCGTCTTCGCCAGTTCTTCTCCCCCGCACAGTTGCTGTCCATTTACAGGGGCCTTGTCCGCCCTCGTATGGAGTATGCATCTCATGTGTGGGGGGGTCCACTCACACAGCTCTCCTTGACAGAGTGGAATTAAAGGCTCTTCGTCTCATCAGCTCTCCTCCTCATACTGATAGTCTTCTAACACTCAAATTCCGAAGCCATGTTGCCTCTCTTTCTATCTTCTATCGATATGTTCATACTGACTGCTCTTCTGAACTTGCTGACTGCATGCCTCCCCTCCTCCCGCGGCCCCGCTGCACAAGACTTTCTACTCATGCTCATCCCTATACTGTCCAAACCCCTTATGCAAGAGTTAACCAGCATCTTCACTCTTTCATCCCTCACGCTGGTAAACTCTGGAACAATCTTCCTTCATCTGTATTTCCTCCTGCCTATGACTTGAACTCTTTCAAGAGGAGGGTATCAGGACACCTCTCCTCCCGAAATTGACCTCTGATTTTGAACACTCCTTTAACCTCTGTTCTGGAGCAGTAAGTAGCGGGCCTTTATTTTTATTTTTTTCATTACGCCCTTGAACTATCTCTGTAGCTGTAAAAAAAAAAAAAAAACACGTCAGGATCCTCTGTATCTTTAAAACACGGTGTCAGATTATGCCAGTGTCTAGTTGATGGGAAAGATGTAGCCTCGGAACCAGCTGAATACCCTTCAGCCCAAGTCTCAGGCATAACCTCGGCGTGTCAGGATACTCACAAACAAGACACAGCTAATTTAGAGGCCTTCCTAAAAGTTGCACACTATTCCGATATTAAGCCTACCTTAATCCAGGTGCTGGAACAATATGGGGGGCTCTAGTTCTACCAGGCGAGCCGCTAGGAGTTACGCAGTGTGCTGAACACCACATTAAGTTAAAACCCAATACCAATCCTGTATATATAAATGCATACAAACTCCCACACAGTCAGAGGGAAGTAGTGCAGCAGCTTATATCTGATATGTTAGAACAAGGTGTCATCAAGGAATCAAACTCACCGTGGACTTCCCCCTTGTTTCTGGTTCCTAAGAAAGACGGTTCTTACCATCCTTGGATAGATTTCCGGCGCGTAAACAACACGACCGTGGATGACCATTTCCCTCTTCCCGTTCTGAGAGATCTTCTGATGTGTCTCGGTAGAGGAAATAAAGTCTTTACGAGTCTAGACCTGGTCAGTGGCTACTGGCAACTGCCTATGGCCCCCGAGTCCCGTGAAATAACGGCTTTCAGCACGCCTCATGGCCACTATGAGTGGACGAGGATGCCGTTCGGGCTCAAAGGAGCTCCCTTGACCTTCCAAAGGACAATGAATAGTATTTTTGGGGACTTGCTGGGCCACTCTGTCTATGTGTATTTTGACGACATCATCATAGCAAGTAAAGACATGCATGAACACATGGAAACACTAAAAGCAGTCCTACACAGACTTCAAGAGGTAGGGTTAAAGCTCAAACTCACCAAATGTGAATTCTTAAAGCCTCGGATCAAGTTCTTGGGGCATGTCGTGGACGAATTCGGCATCCACACAGTGGACGACAAAATAAAAGCTATTGCCGAGTTCCCTCAACCAACGTCTACAGACAATGTACGGTCTTTCTTGGGATTCGCAGGTTACTACAGGCCTTTTATAAAGGACTTCGCAGCACGCCCGAGTCCCCTAACCCACCTATTAAAGAAAGACGTACCATTTCAGTGGCTCCCAGCTCAACAAACGAGCTTTGAGGATTTAAAGAAAGCGCTTACACAGGCACCGGTCCTTGTCTTTCCAGATTTCAAGGACCCCTTTCAGCTTTGTACCGACGCTTCGACCAGTGGAATAGGAGCCGGCAAAAAGCATGTAATAGCGTTTGCCAGTCGAGTACTAACCGCTCCGGAAAAGAACTATTATGTTACCCACTTAGGGGCGCTTGCCATTGTATGGGCTTTGAAACATTTTCGAGACATAGTGATGGGGTACAAAATTGTGGTGTACACGGACCACGCGGCCATCACTGATCTTTTTAAGGGAAAAAACCTACACGGTCGTCTGGCAAGATGGTTCTTAACGATCCAAGCATACAATCCGGAAATAAAATATATCACCGGGAAAACAAGTGTGGTCACAGATGCCTTATCACGAAATATTCCAATAGGCGCGATTACCACCCCAGAGGTCATCCACAACTTCACTTCACCTGAGCTACACACTGCTCAGCGAGAACACCCAGTGTGGAAGAGGGTAATTTACGCCTTAGAGTCGGGAGACGAAACAAACCTTCCAGAATTGCCAGTTCCCTTTTCACAATTTTTCCTGTCAGAGGACAACCTCCTTTGTAGGTCATGGCCAACCAAACCAGTACCTATAGAACAACTGGTCATCCCAGACAAATACGTCCCCGTGACACTTAAGTTGGTCCATGACTCACCCATTGCGGGTCACCCAGGAAGGGACAAGACACTGTCTGTCACCAGACAGAAATACTACTGGCCCACATTACGGGTTGATGTAAAAAAATATGTCGCACAATGCGTCGTTTGTGCTAAGCACAAGGGGGCCGTGAAAGGGCCAGCACCTATGTTGCAATACCCAGTACCAGAGGCGCCATGGGATGTTGTAAATATATACTTATTACAGTTCCCCCAGAGCCAACATGGTTCGCGCTACTTATCAGTGTGCGTCGACCAGTTGTCTAGGTTCCTAGTTCTAGCGCCTCTCAAGGACAAGACAGCCACACGCGTGGCACATGCCCTACGTGTTGTGTCCCCATTCGTATCCTCGAATTCTTTTGAGTGACAATGGTACCGAGTTTAGAAACGCGGTATTGGACGAAATATGCACTCAGTTTAACATAAAGCAATTCTTCATCATAACTTACCACCCAGCTGCTAATGGGTTGGCGGAGAGGGCAAATCGGAAAATCTTACAGGTCTTCAGACCTATCGTGAACGATCTCCACGATAACTGGGAAGATTGGCTACCACAATATCCGCTTCCATAAATGCGTCTGTAAACGACTCTACGGGAAAATCTCCCTACTACATCTTATATGGGGTGGAAAAACGTCTTCCGTACGACCTCCTAACAAAACCACACCAACCTTTCTATAACATTGATAAGTACGCGCAACAGCAGATGCATATATTTTTCTAAAATACACTCAGAGGTGAGGAGTAAGTTAAAAGCTACAAAGGCTGAAATGATGTCAAACCAACACAAAAGGGCCGTCCTGGTGGAAATAAAAGAGGGTGACACAGTCATGATTAAGCAAGCGGAAAGGAGTTAAAAACTGGGGGCTAAATTTGTGGGTCCTTACCGAGTTGTTCGGAATGTCAGGGGAAATAGGTTCGAGGTTCTTGAACCAAATAGTGGAGTCAGTCTAGAAGTTCACAGTGATCGTCTGAAAGTAATTTCCTCACCCTTGGACCTTGACATTGGAAATTCCCCTTCAGGGTCAAATGTTCAACAAGATAATCCCAACACCCATAACTATAACTTGAGACCACGAGTTTAAAAACTTCATTCCCACCACTTTCAGATCATGATGTTGCGTTTTCTGATCACCTTGTTGTACCTCGGCTACCTACTTGCAACAACACCCATCCACCTGAAGCCTGGCTCCCTCACGGCACACATAGGGGAGGTTTTCCTCATTGAAGATGTGCTCCTTGTGAGATACCCATATACTTCTTTGACCAACACCACAGACACAGTCAGGATAGTCTCAGAAAAACTACTCGGCATGGCTGACACCATTCGGGCAACCAGGACTAGGGAGTCAAAGGCACCTTTTAGTACTCATTCTCTGGATCTTTTTCAACTACTGGAGGATAGGATTCTGTTCTTACGGGGAAAGGTTGATGACGTAGACAAGGACTATAGCTTTCACTCAGTTCACTCTCTGGTAAATAGGGGGGTGCTCAACATCGTTGGGTCCGCCTCAAAGTTCCTATTCGGTATGGCAACCGACGAGGACGTGCGCGATTTGCGGGACCATTACAATCGTGTACTTTCCTTTGCTGCCCAAATTCGCAGAGTAATCAACGCCAATTGTAAAAAACTTTCGCGATTGCATACTCACATTGAGGAACTGCTAGAGCAAACGAATAAGATGGCAGAAGTTGTCAACATAATTGTCAAGCAGATAGACTAGGTAAATCAGTTTCTCCTTCTAGATCAGGCCTTGCATGTAATGGACAACGTCACTGAATCTGTCACAACGGCGAATCAGCAGGTTATTAGCAACATGGTAGATGCGGCGCACGGTAGAGCCACACCTGCCTTGTTTCCTCTACACGGTTTAATAATGACTATCCATATCGGGTATCAAAATTATAGTCTCAAGCCATTGTACAACCCAGACATGAGTCAATATTTTTACCCTTTGATTGAGTCCAGCCTCACGCCCGATGCCATAATTATTCATGTTCCGTTCCAGACGGCAGATGTGTTTGAGGCACATGAAATTGTTCCATTTCCCTTCTCCGCTAAGGACAGTGTGCTGACCCTAGACACGACCCCGTCTCCTGTCTTAATTGCAAAGGATTTCGCTCTGTATTCAACAGGAAGCTACTCACTATTGAAATATTGCAAGGAGACGGTCTTCAAGCGGTTATATTGCTCTGCATCTCTTTTTGCCTTCCTACCTGTTCGGGGAGGGGTGTGTGAGATCGCCCTCACCCGGGTGAACGCGTCTGACGCTCTTTCCCTGTGCCCTTATAAGCAACTACCCCCAACACCTGTTTTCCATAAGAACTTTCATGGTTTACATTATTTCTACTTTCCTCAGTCCTTCTATGTATCAGTAATCTGCCCGGAGGGTACCACTTATCAACAGGTAATTGGTCACTATGCCATAGCGGAAGCATGCTATATCCGCTCCACTAACATAACGACGTATCCATCACGGATCCGTTTGGTTTTCACTGCCAATATTTTCCATCGAGTGTTTCCTCTGCGGTCTCTCGATAACATTCACTTCTCCAGCATCTCTTATGTGACAAATTCCCTTAATTCATTGTCTTTTACAAACGAAACAGAGTTTGCAAAAACCCTGGAGGAAACGCTGCCCGAATACTTGCACCTCACCTACTTGTACCTGGAATTTTTGTGCCGATGGTTCTGATGCTCGCCAGTCTCGTCGTCGTGTGCTACCTTCTTAGGAGGAACTCTGTCCTGCACGATTATTTGATTGTTCAGACGAGGCGACAGGATGCAAGGAAGTCACAGGCAAGGTAGTTTTTTTTTTCACGCAAGTAAAATGGGAGAAAACTGGTATTCCCCTGCTCCTGTCTCTTGACATTGTACTGTGTTTCCCTCTTTTTTTTTTTTTTTTAGGAACTAGACGAGCATTTCATGTTCTGTAACTATGCCAGTTGGTATGTACATATACTTGTGTCCTTATGTTTATCCTTTGTGAGATTTTTTATGAATTATATCACACACGCTGTGTTTTACCTCTCATTATTTATGTCATTACTACACAAATATTCTTGCATAGCCATTGTTTTAATGTAATTGTGGCATAAGCAGTCTGCTCAACAAGATCACACTATGTATGGTAAACTACTGGTTAGATTTTTTGGAAGTCGCGAGGTCGCGATCACTGGTAGGTGACCGAGCAGTGTTATAGTAGTTGTAGTTATATCAGTGTATTATTATTATTATATGTCATCATGGATTAGGAAAGCATGTATCAGTGGAAAATACCCACTTCAGATAGATCACGCCCCCGTCTGTAGGAATGTCACTTGTCAGTGTTGATCGTACGTTCGTCTCAGTATGTGTAACAAGCATTTCGTCAACTTAGAAGTCACCTTGACGTACGTGACCGGTTGTAACTTCATTATTTTTCAAGCCTCTAATCTTCACTCCTTCCCGAGAGCTCGACTCATTCAGACCTACAGTCTCGGCTCTCTTCAACACCCCTGTACTTAGGTTAAGAATATATTCACCTAAAGAAGCGGAGTGTTTTCCTTCACGCCTTGTTCGTCCCCTCAAGACCCTGTCTGAGCTACACGCAACCAAGACCGGCAGCCGTTACATTATCCCCCCCTGGTTAGAAGGGGGTCGACGGGGGCGAAGCCCCCCCCGTTAGCTGTTAGGTCGTAAAGTTCGGTTGGAATAGTTTAAATATGCTTCCCCACCCTAAACCCTCTGCGAGCTATTTTGCGGCTGCGGCGGCGGCACCGTCGCCCGTCGCCAGAGTAGGCGACGGTTTCGTGAATTATTATATCTAATTTTCAACGATAGATAGTCCCTGAATGGGATTTTTTCTCCTTTCCGGAAGTCACTTGTTACTGCACTGCATTCAGGGACCAAAAAGAAATCCATGATGTAAGTATTAACTTTGACAGAGGTGGCTAAGGTTTCGTAAATTTTCCCCGTGATGATAATAATAATAATAATAATAATAATAATAATAATAATAATAATAATAATAATAGTAAAAATAATAATAACAATGATAAAAAAATATTTATGATTATAATAAGTATATCAATAATAACATTATAGCAACAGTAGTAGTCATAATAAAAATGGTAATTATTATATTAATGATACTTCTACCCCTACCACTACTGCTCCTCCTCCTCCTCCTCCTCCTCATCTTCCTCCTCCTCCTCCTACTACTACTACTACTGCTACTACTATACTACTACTACTACTACTACTACTACTACTACTACTACTACTACTACTGCTACTACTAATTCTGCTGCTACTGCTGCTACTACTATTACTACTACCACCACCACCACTACTACTACTACTGCTATTATTAATAATAATAATAATAATAATAATAATAATAATAATAATAATAATATTACTACTACTACTACTACTACTACTGCTGCTGCTACGACAACAACAACAACAACAACAACAACTACTACTACTACTAGTAATAATAAAATTATAATAACAATAATGATAATATTAATTATAATAATGATAATAATAGCAATAATAATAAAAAATATAATAAAAATATCAATTATGATAATAATAATAATAATAATAATAATAATAATAATAATAATAATAGGTAGGTAGTAAAATTGGGGACATACGCTGCTCGCCTCGGTGCTCATCTCCGTGACATTGGCCCTTGAGCCTGTGGTGGGAGAGAGCCCTTTACCCCGGGACACAGGGCCAGTGTGACATCCGGGTTTACCTTCCCCAGGTTTCCCCAGGTACCCATTATCGACCAGTCCGAGAGGGAGGATGAACAGCTGGGTGAGCTGCACGCCGACTGCCCGGGCCGGGATTCGAACCCGGGCCCGCGAAGTAGAAGCTGGGCACACTGACCACTAGACCACGGAGGCGTATGAATATAATAGTAATAATAATAATATTAATAAAAATAATAATTAAAATAGTAATAATAATTATAACAATAAAAACAATACTACTACTACTACTACTACTACTACAACTAATAATAATAATAATAATAATAATAATAATAATAATAATAATAATAATAATAATAATAATAATAATAATAATAATAATAATAATAATAATAATAATAATAATAACAACATTAATGAAAATCATAATCGTAATTACATGTTGACTCCACATCTGCTAGGATCCCAATGGCAGGGTTCGTCACCAAAGTAACACAAAACAAACACAACGAACACCACTACCACTACCAGTCCTACACTCTAAAACAACAATTACCCTCTCAAATTAACATAGAAGGCCAGGGGAGGGGAGGAAGAAGTTCGAGAAATGGCGATGGCGAAAACTGAAGGGAAGGACAGAAAAACGGTAAGTGACTGTGAAAAAAATGTGGCAGTGGAGGAGGGGACTTTGGAGAGAAGTGGGCCCCGGAGTGCAGTGGGAAGGGAAGGGGACTTGAGTGGTTTAAGTGTCTAGAACTGAGATGAGTCCCAGAGAGAGGAAATTTAAAAGTGGGTTTAATTGAAGGAGGGGAGGAAGTGAACGGCGTATACAGCATTGTGCAGAAATTAGAAATGGTGTAAACGGAAAAAAACCTGACGATTATGAGTAAATTTGAAAGGAAATCAGAATATATTATAAGGAGCGTAATAGGGGACACTTCGGTCACAATAACATGATTTTGAGGGAGAAATTTAGTGGGACTAAAATATATATGAGTACCTGAGCTAAATTAATGGGAGGGTAAAAATGAAGCGTTTCACTGAAAATTCAATGGATGGAAATATACTAAAAAGAGAGTTTATGAAAACACTGGAAATAGTAAATATATGGGGTTGTAAAAAGTCGCTTTTCAGTGGGAAGATAAAAGGTCACTGCAAATTGAATTGAGCTTCTATCTTATCGGCTACGGCCGATAACAGTCGATTTACAGTCGTAAATGCTTTAGTATACCAGCGGGAGTATCAAACACTAGAACATGGTCATCAGTCACATTTTATGAAAGTTTAACATTTAGGTTGACTCTAAACCTGCTGCCCGGACAAAAGTCAATCCTAGGTTTTGGAATTTGCTATCAAACAAATGTAACTAATCAAGGGAGATTTAAAGGGTGCCGAGACGAGTTCAAGTTTGGAGTAAATTTGGAGTAAATTATTGGGGTTTGGGTGAGCAGATTGACCTTGGTGGTAGAACTGTGGGGAGAGTTTAGACAAAGTAATGAAATATATTTAAGATTATACTTGTTGATATTGTTTATAGTTAGGGGATATTGAAATTGAAAGATAGTATTTAAGGGAGGCAATTAAATATATTTGAGCAGGAAATGTAAAAGGTTGAAGATGAGGATAAAAGGCAATCATTTAAATATCAATATCCGTAGGGCATGAAGGTGAGAGTTTATGGAACACAAGATGACTTAAAATGGAAATTGCTAATAGAGAGAAAGTATGGGAGTGTCAAAGTGAAGAGGTATGGAAACGCCTTTAAGTGAAAGGATCAAATATGAAGTGATGTGAAACTAAAATAGGTGATCGGACTTATCCGAAAGAGAGTAAGATGAGGAAAATGAGGCCTAGGGGAAGAATTAAGTGCAACAAGTAATGTAAAAGGTTTTCACTAAATGACGTCGTCTCGAGAAAAAAAAAATCAACAGGTTAAGTCTTAGTTAAAGCTTTAAAGGTTTAAAAGAGATTGAACAGAAAATACCTGAAGATCAGTGGCTCAAAAAGACTGCAAGGAAAGAAAGTGAGATGAGAAAAAAAGAAGCCTTAAACTTTAAAAAAGAAAAAAAAACGCTATAAAGGAAAACAAATAATAAACTGAAGACAGAGAGAACGAAAGGGAATTAAAGAAAAAAGAACCATACAAATAAAAAAAAAAAGGAAACTGGGGGTAAAAGTGAAAGAACGGAAAGGAAATGTTATGGAAAAGAATTTTAAACGGTTACCAGAGAATAAATAAGAAAAAAAATATGAAAAAAGTCAGAGCCTAAATAAATGATAACGAGTCAAATAAAAGGCAATAATGAGGGTTATAATATTAGAAATATAGGGAGGGCCAAAAAAATATAGAAAAAAAGAGAATAATACAACGATAAGTGTTGAAAAGGATATATATATATATATATATATATATATATATATATATATATATATATATATATATATATATATATATATATATATATATATATATATATATATATATATATATATATATATATATATATATATATATATATATATATATATATATATATATATATATATATATATATATAGATAGATAGATAGATAGATAGATATAAGAGAAGATGGCGCCACTATAAACACTTTCCTGTGCCATGACGGCTGGGGCCGAATACCATGCAGGCCTCAAGCAAGCTTACCAGCGCAATAGGCGGAGACGTAAAAAAAAAAATAATAATAAATAAAAAAATAACTAAATAAATAAATATATATATATATATATATATATATATATATATATATATATATATATATATATATATATATATATATATATATATATATATAATATATTTTTTTTACGTTGTTGCCTGTTGCGTCGGTAGGCATCTTCCCGGTGGGGCCTGATGGTCGGCCCAGCCCGTTCTGGCGCAGGCGAGTGTTTATACTGGCGCCATCTTGCATTGGCTCATGCTGACCCCCGGAACTCATTCTTGATTCGCTTGGACGGCTTCCTCTAGAGTCCGGGTTGATGGGTGGTCTTCAGGACAGCATGTGGGTAGTTCTAAGCCACTCGGCGGTGACTGAAAAATCCGAGTGGTAGCGTGAGGATTCGAACCCGTCGTCCATCTCGCGGTGTCTGTGGGTCCAGTCTGATACCAGTTCGGCCCCCGCCCACCCTATATATATATATATATATATATATATATATATATATATATATATATATATATATATATATATATATATATATATATATATATATATATATATATATATATATATATATACATATATATATATATATATATATATATATATATATATATATATATATATATATATATATATATATATATATATATATATATATACACACACACACACACACACACACACATCTATCTCTCTATCTATCTATTTATCTGTCTATATCTATCTATCTATCTATCTATCTATCTATCTATCTATCTATCTATCTATCTATCTATCTATCTATATATATATATATATATATATATATATATATATATATATATATATATATATATATATATATATAGACACACACACACACACACACACACACACACACACACACACATCTATCTCCCTATCTATCTATTTATCTGTCTATATCTATCTATCTATCTATCTATCTATCTATCTATCTATCTATCTATCTATCTATCTCTCTATCTATATATATATATATATATATATATATATATATATATATATATAAGTTCCTGTGGCACCCAGGGGGATGCATAGGGCCTCGATGAATTCACGCCACCAACATCTATCTTGCGCTAGTTCCTCTAAATCACTCCAACATTCCTCACCAGCCTCTCGCCTCATTGTGCGCACCCACGTCTCCTTCGGCCTACCTCTTCCTCTTCTTCCCTGCGCCTGCCAGCCGGGTGTTCTCACAATCACTCCTTCCTTTCTGTAGACGTGGCCTAGCCATTTCCATCTCGACAATCTAATATAGCCATCTATCGGTTGTACCCCCGTTATTTCTCTAAGTCTTTCATTTGAAACCCTATGCCACCACTTAATTCCAAGAATCCTTCGCAAAACTTTATTTTAAAAAACTAGAAATTTCTTATCCAATGTTACCGTACTATACCACGATTCTGACCATAGTTTTATAAATTTTGATTTTCGTATGGACCGAAAAACTATTATTACTCCAAACTGATTTAAACATCCCCATTGCTTGATTTGCCTTCCTTAATCTTTCTTCAAACTCCTCCCTTAAAGAACCATCCCTAGACAAAATAGTACCAAGATATTTGAACCTTTCCACTTGCTTCACAACACTTCCCTCAATTAAGCAATCTCTTGCATTTACAATATTCATATTTATAATTTCAGTTTTTGCACAATTTATTTCCAATCCAACTTTCTTTCCCTCTCTTACTAAACAATCCAAAACCCTCTGCATCTCATCTGTCCCTTCACTAATAAGCACAATGTCATCTGCATAATCCAGATCAACCAACTTACGCTCATCCCTCCATACAATCCCAGCATTTGTTTCCTCAGCTACCCTCCTCATCACATAGTCTATCACCATAATAAACAACAAAGGAGACAAAATCTCACCTTGAATCACACCAAACTTAACCTCAAAAGCATCACTCAAAGACCCATCAACCATAACCTTTCAAAAGATACCCTCATGCAGATCTTCAACCAGCTTCACCAACCACTCCGGTACCCCGTAATGCCTCAACACTTTATCCATCATCCCTCAAGAAATACTATCAAAAGCCTACTGAAAATCAACAAAACACAAACTCCAACTAGCCTTCATCTCATTCGCTTGTTGCATCAAGTGACTAACAATAAAAATCTGATCACTGCAAGCACGATCTTTCCTAAATCCTGCTTGCTCCTCCCTCAGAATATCATCTAGTACAGGCTCCATTCTATTCAACAAAACTCTACAGAAGATTTTTAAGGCTATCGGTGACAACGTGATCCCCCTCCAATTACCACAATCACTTAAACCCCCTTTCTTAGGAAGCTTTACTATCACAACGTTTTTCCATTCAGATGGTAACATCCCACTCTCTTTAATTTTATTAAACAAATTCACTAACACTAAAGGCAACTCATCTTCATCTACTTAAACATTTATGGAAAAACTCCACCAACAGATAACAATATGTCATGCCCAGCAACTCTGCCCACCACGTCTTGCAACCTTTCATAGAACTCATCCTTTCGGTCACCTGGCGCATTACATACACACATACTTATGTTACCGTGATTAGATTTAAATCTCGCATAAAGCAACCGCTCGTCAATAGGTTCCCATTCTGTCAATGCACTACCAGCACTTCGCCCCAGGAACAGACCGACTCCCTGATAATGCATTCCATCTTATATATATATATATATATATATATATATATATATATATATATATATATATATATATATATATATATATATATATATATATATATATATATTCTTCAACACTAAATATCCTTGGTATATCCTTAGCTCAAAATCTCAACTGGAAACTTCACCTCTCTTCTCTCACTAAATCAGCTTCCTCGAGGTTGGGTGTTTTGTATCGTCTCCGCCATTTCTTCTCCCCCGCACAGATGCTTTCCATTTATAGGGGCCTTGTCCGCCCTCATATGGAGTAGCCTATGCATCTCATGTGTGGGGGGATCCACTCACACAGCTCTTCTGGACAGAGTAGAGTCAAAGGCCCGTACCAAGAGACGTGAAGGTCGAGCCGCGTACCTTCCTTCGACAATGTAGGCACGGTCTCAGACCGTGCCTTCAATCCTTACCACAAGTCGCTCGGGAAGGTAAATGCACATACACTGCAACCTTCTTTTTACCTACTAGATCTAATGCACGCACACACATACAAACACACAGTGCTATTCATGGAGGTATAATACCTCCATGGTGCTATTACAGCCATAATATTGTCCGTTTCATTCCGTCTGTCCACTCGTGAACGTAGATGTGGCACCTGCGCATTGTGAGTTTGTGATTGCGTGAAGATCATTTGAATGTTTATGTATACAAAAAAATCCTCAAACCATCGTATATGAACCGCAAACAGAAGATTTGCATCGATAATATACCATACAAGGACACGAAGAAACAACTTTATATATCAAACAGTATAGTTTGATCATATTCGAACGATCTATAGCCTTTCAGATACTCATATTTCATCTCATTAAGGGATATAAAGTGACATACGACTCTGCAAGTGTCTATACATAAGGAATTTTGATGTTGCATGTATAAATAACATGGGTAGTCTAATATTCGAAATAGCCTAGCATCTCATTCAACATTTATTATTTATTATTTCATGTTTTTTTTGCATTATTAACCGTTATTTACATGCAGTAAATCATTAAGATACCCGTTGTTTGCACTTGCAGAGCCAGATGTCTTAACTGAAATGAGAAAGAATTTGAAAACCCATCGATCGTTGGGGAATGTGAGCCACGAAGGTTCCCGCCTGGCTGGTACTTCTGTGCTTTGAAGGCGTGTGCTGTTGTTGTAAACAAGGCAAACATATTCGCTGCAACTATAATATACGACTTTCCAATTAGAGAAAATATTTTCTCAGGTTGTTTTGACTGAACCGCAACTATTTGCCACGCCAAATTTGGAAAATAAACATATTTTTCCTCGAAGGTCTGAGGGAAGACACGGGGTAGATCTTGCCTTCCATTCGTCTCTCCTGCAGACCTTCGTTCCAAAAATGCTAGTGACTATAGGTACGCACCGTCCTTCCCTTCGATCTTCGTCGCTAAACCTTCGTGAATCTTGGTACGGGCCTAAGGCTCTTCGTCTCATCAGCCCTCTTCCTCTTATTGATATTATTCTACCATGTTGCCTCTCTTTCTATCTTCTATCGAAATTTTCATGCTGACTGCTCTTCTGAACTTGCTAACTGCATGCCTCCCCCCCCTCCCGCAGCCCCGTTTCAGTCGACAGTCCACTCTAGCCCATCCCTATACTGTCCAAACCCCTTATGCAAGAGTTAACCAGCATCTTCATTCTTTCATCCCTTACATTGGTAAACTCTGGAACAGCCTTCCTTCGTCTATATTTCCTCCTGCCTATGACTTGTCCTCTTTCAAGAAGAGTGTAAAAAGACACCTCTCCATTGGAAATTGACCTCTCTTTTTGCTACTCTCGTCTATTTTCTGTTGCGGGAGCGGCGAGTAGCGGGCTTTTTTTATATATAATTTTTGTTGCCCTTGAGCTGGCTCTTTTGTTGTATATATATATATATATATATATATATATATATATATATATATATATATATATATATATATATATATATATATATATATATATATATATATATATATTCTCTTTCTTCTTAATTCCCTTCCGGAATTCTCCGGGTTGGGTCCTATATCTGGTGTCTGTAATGCCTCCTTCTTTGCCTGTCCGCCGCAGATTCTAACAGCTCTCTCAGACTTCTGTTGTTGTTGCTCATCCTGAACCTCTTCAACCACGTGTCTCTAGGTCTCCCTCTCGGTCTTTTTCCCCTGACTCTGCCGTGCAATGCTGCGTTTGGCCATCGTTCTCGATGCATCCTCACCACATGACCAAACCATTTCCTTTGCATATCTTGCACTCTGTCCAGAATTGTAACTACTTGTCCCGTTCTTGCTCTCACCTCCTCATTTCGTACTCTGTCCTCCCATCTCACTTCGCAGATTCTTTTCAAACACCTCATCTCGAATGCAAGTAGTTTCTTCTCCCCTTCCTTCTTCAGCACCCAACACTCCGCTCCGTATAGAGTGGTAGGTACTACAACGGCAAACAGCAATCTAAGTTTCAATCTTGTGTTCGTCGTGTTACTCCTCCATATCTTGCCTAACCTTCCAAACGCTCTCTGTCCCATTGCGATCCGTTGCCTTACAGTTGTAAACATGTAAATATTAATCCTAAATATCTATCCGTTTCCATTTCTTCTCCCTCTATCTGTATAAATCCTCTTTGACTAGGCAACCTCATGAACGAACGATGACGCACATAGCTTGTGCGGCTGCCGAGGGCAGTCATCATTTCGTCTCGATAGAGTTCACATCACACGCTCCGTGTAAGCCACAAAACCAGTAAAAAGACAATTTAAGCAAAGACTTTAACTCCAAACCTGCTAAACTTATATTGGTGGCAGCGGTTACAAAGCGATTACAAAGCGATTACAAAGCGATTACAAAGGATTTATCATAAAATAATACTGGCCTACACAAAGTGCCTCAAATTCCGTGGTGACTCCGTTGGCAACGACTCAGTGAACCAGTGTGAACTCAAGCACAACCTCTCTACAATTACGGGATTACTACACTCCCTATGAGACGACTACAAGCCCCATAGCTCGTACTTGCACCTACAAAAGAGGTCACCACCTACATTGAATCACCAAAACAACAATCTGTGCCACCACTCAGCAAACGTCCGTAACAAGTCTACCCAAAAATCCCACCTCAATTAACGGGATTAACCCCTGCCGAACTCCCCCAACCCTGTATCTTCACAGTCACAAGAGGAGGAAGAGGAAGCTATATTCGTAGTGACAAGGTAGTAGCCGCGGCCAGGCAGCTCAAGTCCAGAGCGTCAGCAGTCTGCGTCAGCGTGCCGTCAATCAAAAGATCGGCAACACCCACCCCCGGCTAGTGGAACACGCCGCACAATTTTGGTTTGTCACCTGAACTATCACTCAAGTAAGACGAAACGTTGTTCCATAATTTAGTACATGTACCGTCGAAACCCCCCACTTCAAATAACATTCTCACCCTCGTCTCCCATTCTCCACTAATTTAACCTAATATAATCGCCATTTCATTTGTTCTTAATCCCTTACATGGATTACATTTAAATTCCTATCCCTACTCTCTTGTATTCCATACCGTTCGCCTTCAGCGCTCCTCCCCTCCCCGTTCACCAGCCCTACCCCTCTTTAGCCTGCGACAGCCACGTCTTGCTGATCCCAGTGATATGTGTCGCCATCTGCACATCTGCTGATCCCAGTCATTTATGCCCTTGTACCGACCCACTCTTTCCTCAAGCGACCTCACGACTGCTTCACACCCAAGGTATCTTACCATTTCCTTACGGATTACCTACGAATCTTCCTATAAACTTCCCTTTAATCTTACTTAAAATTTCCCTTCCTATAATTTTCCTTATATACGTCCTAATATCTCCCCTACATTACAGCTTGTGCCGGAGAGCAGAGAGAAGTGAGTTAACCCACATCTCCTGCGTCCCAGTCTCCCCCCTCACCATACATCAGCCATTCCATCATGCTCTGGTCTCCTTACAAATGCATCGGACACAGCTAAGTGACTCCCCCGTCTAACTCCCCATGTCCCAGGATCGAAAATTGGAAGAGGCTCTATCCTCTGCCTTCAGCGGTTTAACGATTGGTACTCCCCATCACACAGTCCTCCGTTCAGGAGCTGCTTATCCAAAACCTATTCCCCCAGCACCCCCATTACCCCCTGCAAAGAAGCTCCCCTCAGACTTTTCACCAGAGCTTTCCCAGACTACTTCTTCCCAGACAGAACAGCACCAAAGTGACCCAACCATGAGTGACAAACCTCAAAACGTCATTTTAAGGGGCGAGGATAAAAATCCAAAATATACGGGCTCAGAGGAGACCGGCCCCGACCTCCTAACTCACCTGCAGAGGGTAGAGGATGCTTTTACCAAATTCCAATATACAAATGAAAGGGAGAAATTGGCCCACCTTTACGACAGCATCCACACGGGCCCTTGTCGGGCTCAATCCATTATAAAAAGTGACGCATTCAAGAAAGCCAAAACATATGATGAAGCGAAAGCAAATCTCATCAGCCATTTCGGCTCCACATGCAAACAGGGTGCCCTGTCAGTCTTGTTCCGCCTAGCGGCTACCTACCGTCCCAAAATAAAGGCTAATATTGCAGTGGACGACTGTTTAGGCGTCGCGGGTGGAGCCTTCACAGAGTTTGAAACCCAATTCCGTCACTCCCCGTGGACTACCGATGAGACAATGAACCTTGAGGATGTGTGCCGCCTTTTCTCATACTTTATCTTTCTCCTCAATTGCACGGAGACACTCTTCAAAGAGTTACAAAAGGAAGAACCCCTACCAAAAGGTAGAACCCTTTTCAAACACATCAGTCCCCTGTCGGGACGAGAGCCACCAACAGAACCCACATCCTCAGCGGTGAGAGGTGTCAGAATTCAGAGGGGGCGTCCCCAAAGTCGCTCCCCGGCCGGAGCTCAGACCCCTAGGAACCGCTCTGCCACACCCCGCGGCCGCCGCCCTTACAATAGAGGCAGGGGTCGCGGGCGTGGCTATAACACTCAATATTGTTACAACTGCAGAATCACAGGACACCATACACGTAATTGCTGGTACGGCAGCAACACCCAACAGTCAAGTCAATATTGTTCCTACCATAAGACATCAGGCCATAACACCAAGGATTGCCGCGCGAGGCCCCGGGGAGGTACCTCGTCGGGGGAAGCCTCGCGCGCCACGTCTCCCGCAATAACATAGGCTCAGGTACAAAATCACACCAGGTGTGTGGTATTCATACAACACCCCCAACCCGCACACCTTTAAATAAACCAAGTACATCCACAGCTCATTTTGACATTGAAACCCAACCTACGGATGTTGAAACCACTACCATGAAACACCATCGCATCGCTCTTTATCCCCAATCCTCCCTTGCCATGACTGTCCCTGCTCAGTGTAATGGTCACCAAATTAGTGTTTTCATGGACACAGGGGCATGTCCCAATATCATAAACATCGGAACATTGCGTGCCTTACATGACGCAAAGACAACCTTGGTATTGGAACCTCCCTGCCTACAATTAAGTGGACTAGATGACACAGCATTTAAAGTAGTTGGACACACCCCCTTGTCTATCCAGTTGGCTAACTCCCTGTCCCCGATTACAGCCACCTTTCATGTGTGTCATGGTTTGAATATCCCAGGTGATATTCTTTTGGGTCTTCAATCTATGCGGGAACACTGCTTGTCCCTAGCTCCAGCAGAAGATTGTGTTTACCAACATGAAACACCAATTAGGACACTCACGGCCCCAAAGCCATTATTGTGCACTTCTCCCTCCGCCGATGGAGAATATACTCATCTTTCTAGCGTGGCCCAGCGGTCACTGGTTGATACTTCATCTCCAGCAGTGCATGTTATTAAGGAACAAAGTGCATCATCCTCCAATACATTACCTCCCTCTCCCTCTTCTTCCTCTTCGCAAGAGCATTTGAGGGTCCACGGCGTTCTGGCGACTGACGTCACGTTAGAAGGCCGTGGATCAGCTATGCTTCAAATGCGTCTTGCTGGTATAAGTGATGAATGTGAGGCTATCTGTATGAGTGAGAGCTTGAAGATGAAAGCCATGACTATGGAGGATGCACTTTGCAAAGTAGATAAAATGGTCAAACCTTCCTAATAATGCACAACTCTCCCCATACGTACGCAAGTTCCGTCAAGGGACATGCGTCGTTGACTTTGAAGTTCTACCTGAACGCATAGGTAGCGTACAGGAATCAGAGATCATCTCCCCCTCTGAGATCTTGCGGAGTGATCATCATAAACAAAAAGTAAATGATTATCTAGCTACTCATCTCGAAGATCTAGCTTTTCCAGAAGCAAGGGAGAAATTGCACAACCTACTAGAGACATACCACTCCATTGTCAGTCTGCCGGATGATCCTATTGGATCCACAAATGTTTTAACACATACAATACCGGTTGATCCCAATACCAACCCCATCTATGTGCCTGCATACAGAACACCACACTCTCAAAGAGCTATCCTAGATACTGCAGTTAAAGACATGTTAGCATCAGGTATCATAGAACACACTACTTCTCCCTGGAACTTTCCCATTTTTCTTGTGAAGAAGAAAAACGGCCAATTTCGGCCAGTTGTAGACTACAGGAAACTAAATGCGGTTTCGCACCCTCAAAGATACCCCTTACCTCACTTGCAGGATATTTTATGCAGCATGGGCACCAACAACAAGGTTTTCACGACCTTAGATTTAGCAAGTGGCTATTGGCAGGTAGACCTCGATGAGCATAGTAAACCGCTTACAGCCTTCTCTACCCCTTCGGGTCACTGGCAGTTTCGTAAACTCCCCTTTGGAGTTAGTGGTGCGCCACTAACGTTCCAAAGGCTAGTCAACAAAGTTTTGCATGGCCTCCTTGGCAAACAGGTTTTCGCCTTTATAGATGACATCATCATAGTGTCACAGGATGTCGACTCACACATTACCTTACTACAAGAAGTATTTACTCGCCTTTACCAGGCAGGTCTAACTCTGCGATTCCCAAAATGTCATTTTTTGCGTCCAAGCATCACATACTTAGGCCATGTCCTAGATCAGAATGGTGTACATACGACTCCTGACAAGGTCAAGGCTATTTTTAACTATCCTGTGCCAACAGACGTGAAATCTGTCCGCTCCTTCCTAGGACTGTCCGGGTACTATCGATCCTTTATCAAGGACTATTCACGCATTGCAAGACCCCTCACTCAACTTTTGCGCAAAGACTCCACATTTACATGGGGGGCGGACCATCAGGAAGCTTTTGATTACCTTAGAACAACACCAACATCCCCGCCTGTCCTGGCCTACCCAGACCACACAAAGACTTTTCCTGTACACAGACGCTTGTGGCAAGGGCCTAGGAGCCGCTCTCATGCAATATGATGTTAGAAATAAATTACAACCTCTAGCATATGCAAGTCGCACGCTCAACAAAGCAGAATCAAACTACAGTACTACCCACCTTGAGGCCCTTGCGGTCGTGTGGGCATTACGTCATTTTCGTGACATCATTTATGGCTACAATATCCATGTCAGAACCGACCACGCAGCCGTGGTGGAATTATTCAATACTAAAACCCTCACGGGGAAATTGGCCGGATGGAGCCTCATTGTCCAAGACTTTAATCCCTCATTTGCTCATGTCCCTGGAGCAGTAAATCAGGTAGCGGACGCCCTATCCAGAAATATCGGCGCGATAATGGACATGAATGTAGATCATTTTGATGACCCAAGTCGAACTCATGACCCAACTTTGAATGATTCCATACGCGCAGCGCAACAAACAGATAACTTCTGTCAACCCATCCTATACTATCTGCAGAGTGGCGACCCCAATTCCTTGCCAACGCTACCTGTACCCTTAACTGACTTTGATCTCAACGACGGCATCCTCGTCAGGAATACATACATCACAACTAAATACGGTCCGCATAGGGAAGTTACACAAATCGTCGTACCAGAAAGCCTAGTCTCTATGATCTTGCATAACATACATTCTTCCCCTCATGCAGGCCATCCTGGAAAAAGTAGAGCTTTGATGCAAGCCCGTTTGTTATATTATTGGCCACGTATGCGGCTCGACATCATTGATTACATCAACAACTGCCACACTTGTGCAGAAAATTATGGATCCATTACTCAGCAAGTCCCCATCAAAAGCTATCCCATACCTTTAGAGCCATGGGATACCATTGCTATTGACCTATTGAAATTACCCCAAACTACTGAAGGCCACAAATACCTATTGGTTGCCATTGATCATTTCAGTCGTTTCTCGGTTCTAGTTCCCATAGTGGACAAGCAAGCAACTACTGTGGCTAAAGCTCTCATTGATGAAGTCTTTTGTAAATATAACACCCCTAAAGTCCTCATCTCAGATAATGGCACAGAATTTAACAATAAAATCTTGGAGGCAATCTGCAGGGAATACCAAGTTGATAAGGTAAATACCATGGCTTATCATCCAGCTTCCAATGGCATGGTCGAGCGACACAATCGAAAAATCATTCAGACACTTCGCTCTCTGGTCGGTGATGTCTCAGTAACTTGGCACGAATGGATGCCTCAGGTAATGGCTTCTCTTAACTCATCTCTCCATAAATCAATAGGTGACACACCTCACTTTGTCATTTTTGGCCAGGACCATCGATTGCCATACTCATTCCTCCTCAAAGAGGACACACCCATCTATAATTTTGATGACTACGTTCGAGTCAGAGGGACAGACTTCCAGACGATCTATAAACGGGTTACCTCCAACATCGAGGATAGCAAGGCTGCCATGAATGCGTCACAATGGAAATCAGCAACCGACAAATTATTGGTCACAGGGGACATTGTCTATTTAAAAATTCAGGAACCCAAAAACAAACTAGCACCTCGCTTTGAGGGACCGTACCGAGTACTGTCCTACGACAAGGGGAATAAGGTCAAGATCCGCCACCTGACTACCTTGGAAACAAAGCTTGCACACCTAGACCACCTAAAACGCACTAACCGACCTTCTTCCTCAACCTGTGAGGAGTCGACCCCTGCGCCTGACGACCCTCTAACGACACCGACAAATACTCCAGGCCCAGCTGAGGTGGACACTACCAACGACTACAGGAAGAAACTAAGATCATACACATCTGCACACTGATGCATTTGTACGGAGAACCATCTTCATCCCTTAGTGTCCCTTCTCTTCTCCCACATTTTTTTTTTTACCTTATCCATCCACTAACCACTTTCTATTATCTCACCCAGTTGCGATGCTACTCCCTTGCCTATGTGTCTTGGGAGGTGTTCTCCTGGTCCTCCCCACAAATGCCACGAAGCAGCCCTCATATGAACAACACCTACGTGTGGGGGCAATCGTGGAGCCAGACGGCCCCGTGATGGTGGTGGAGGACGTGGTCGATGTCCGCATTACCCTCTGCGATTTTCAAAAGCTGGAGAGACTCCATATACCCCAGTTCCGGCGCCAGATCCAGCAAGCGGAAGCGGTTCTCCAGCAGACCTCGGACACAGTTCATAAACTAAACCATCCACTCACGCTGACATATTTCTCTACTCTCATGCTATCTTTCCTAAATATCCAACAATCCTTTGATAGTCTGCTAGAATGGACCCCTTTTTCAACTTACCTTAAAACACCAGTAGCCCACGCCAGGTCCAAGCGTGGTCTCATCGACATTGGTGGGAGATTGTTAAAAGGCCTCATTGGTACAGCTACAGAAGCCGATGTTGCTGAAGTTCACGATCAGTTAGACAAATGGGGTACTATTTTGAATAACCAGGCCATTGTTCTCAGTTCCCAAAACAAAGCTATTGAGAAGGTTGTTAAGACTCAAAAAGTTATCATAGACCGCCTCAACAACTTCACATCCCTCATAACCCAGCTTCAGCAGGTCCAACACCAGTACTTATTGGCTCACCATTTGGCTTTAATGGCAGCAAACCTCAGAGCTGTCTACCTTGCAATCACAAATTTTAAATTAGCACTGCAGGACACATTTACACTGCTCAGAGACGTGTTAGATGGTGTTGTAACCCCTTCCCTTCTCACCCCTCAGGAACTTATGCATGTCATTGATTGGGCCAGAACAGAAAAAGGCTTAACTCCTGTTTTCAGTGAGACCCAGGTTCAATATTATTATCCCTACATGGAGGCAACATTGACTACAGATGGTATCTTGGTGCATATACCCTTTAGGTCGCCAGATATGTTCACTATCTATCACATTCATCCATTCCCTACAGTTGTCAATTCTTCCATCTACCAACTATCTACATCTCATACCACTCTCTTGGTTTCATCAGATTTCATGCACATTGCTTTTCCAGCTGACTTTCATAATTGCCATATCACCCGATTCCAGATGTACCTTTGCCCTGCTTACCAGTACGTCTTTTTGCCTACCAGTAATTATCCTTGTGAGCTGGGTCTAGTTAGAAACTCCCCAATTGAATCTCTGTGTGTTTTCACCCCAGTCGAGGATACCACCATCTTCCACCTTAGAGTGAAACCCTGGCGGTACTTCTATTTCCATCATTCAATTGCTCTTACAGTCACTTGCCCTGGATCCCGACCTAGCAACACCGCTGTCCACGGCTCCTTTGTCATCTTGGAGGCCTGCAGTCTCACATCCCACAACCTGACAACTAAACAATCTAACCATCTATTGCTCAACCAAACCTTTCATACCTACAACCTCAAACCCTTCAACTTGCCGGTACCAACTACTCCCCTACAACTCAAACCCTTACACCCACTAGGAGACACCTTACCCAAACTCATTGCACCAAACATCACCCTACAACCCATTTCCTCTCTCACCATATGGCCAGAACTTCGCCCCGACACTGTATACCCCATCCTCGCGTCACTGACTACGGTACTCACGCTCACTGTGATCCTAGCTACCCTACTCATCTGTGTCTTCCACCGCCGCTACGCCTTCCTGCGTCGAGCCATCCTCCAGCGCACCTTACAGCCAGCAACGGCATAGACCATGTTCCCATTGTCCAATAATATCTTTTTCTCATTGAGCATAATTGTCTTCATATGCCATTTATCTCTAACCAGAGGACAGGATAATTTCTTTACAATAACTAAATAACATGCAAGTCCTCTGTGATATGTATCTATTTGCCATTTATATATACACCTATATATCCATATACAACCAATTTTTTTTGTTTCCATATTTTCACTTAACTAAACCATGTATGTATAACCATACCATTTCCTACATGATCATGATAATATTTTCTATTATATATTATTTCTCATATTACATTTAGTTAATAGCTCATTCTCCCGGGAGTTTAGATATTAGGAATTTTTTTTTGTGCACTTGTCTTTATTTGTTTATACACCATTACTCTAGGTAATGTAACCATGTGCCAATTGTTTAACTTACATTTAACTGCTATTTGTCCCTCATGGGCTTGTAATCCTGTAACCCATTCATTATTTTTTTTTCCCATTCCCTAATACTGTGTACTTCCTTTCTCGTCTTCATACTTTCTATACCTCATTCGGCCCGGCCATCCTTGTACATAGAGTTTTACTTTCATCGTGGCGTGGGCGCCACACTAGCCTGACCGAGCATTGTAAACATGTAAATATTAATCCTAAATATCTATCCGTTTCCATTTCTTCTCCCTCTATCTGTATAAATCCTCTTTGACTAGGCAACCTCATGAACGAACGATGACGCACATAGCTTGTGCGGCTGCCGAGGGCAGTCATCATTTCGTCTCGATAGAGTTCACATCACACGCTCCGTGTAAGCCACAAAACCAGTAAAAAGACAGTTTAAGCAAAGACTTTAACTCCAAACCTGCTAAACTTATACAGTTTTCCCTGTTGTCCCGTCGCTTATATTCACGCCTAGGTATTTAAATTCATCCAGCCGTTCAATCACTCCAGTACTCAGTCGTATGTTCAGATCTCCTCTCTCTTTTCCAATTTTCAGGCTCTTTGTCTTGTCTTTATTGATCTCTAGCTTGTATATCTTACAATGTTCTTCGACCTTCTGTTCCATCCTTTGTAAGTCTTTAGTTGTCTCTGTTACCACGACTATGTCGTCAGCATATCGCAGGTTAGTGTACCTGACCCCGCTCATCTCTACGCCTCCTTCTTCTCCCTCCAGTGCCTCCACCATTACCCTCTCTAGATACAGGTTAAATAAGTGTGGGGCGAGGGGGCAGCCCTGTATAACACCTCTTGTGGTTGGGAAGGTGTCTGTCACAATGTCGGCCTTCCGAACTCTTGCCTTTGTGTTTTCATACAATTCTTCCACTGCCTTTATCAGATCCTTCTCAAATCCCCAACTCCTCATTACTCTCAGCATACTTTCTCTATGCACCGAATCGAAGGCTTGTTTGAAATCAATAA
>NC_066555.1:11859472-11874472 GCF_024679095.1 Eriocheir sinensis | reverse complement strand
CCTTATTTCTGTATCCTGTCCTATCGCTCCTGTTCATCCTCTGGACACACCGAAGAGGCGATGCTTCTGGCATTTTGCCTCAGCTCGGTGGGACGACCTGAGGATGAACTTTTCCGATTTTCCGTGGAATGATTACTGCTTCCAGGAGAGAGACCCCTCTGTGTGTGGCCAGCGCATAACAAAGGTGATTGTCTCTGGAATGGTGGCATACATTCCACGTTCTTTCTCTACTCCTCATGCTAAAAAGACTTGGTTTAATCATACTTGTTCTCGTGGTATTAAAGATAGAGAGGCAGCTCACAAAAGGTACCAGAGCCTTCGCACTCCTACTAATCATGAACTTTACATTTCAGCCCGGAATCGTGCCAAATCTATTCTCCGACTTAACAAAATCTCTTTCATATAGAGAAAATGTCATCACCTTGCTTTTTTCTAATTCTACCCGTGACTTCTGGCACCTAGCCAAAAATATATCCACCAATTTCACTTCTTCTTCTTTCCCTCCTCTCCTTAACCTTGACGGGAGCACTGCTGTCTCATCTATCTCTAAGTCTATCTAACTTTCTGTAAGAACTCCACCCTGGACAATTCTGGGCATATTCCTCCTACTCATCCCCCATCTGACTCCTTTACGCCTGTTATTAAGATTCTTCATAATGATGTTTTATATGCCCTCTTTGACCTCAACTCTCAGAAGGCTTATGGACCTGATGGAGTGCCTCCTATTGTTCTTAAAAACTGTGCTTCCGTGCTGACACCCTGCCTGATCAAACTCTTTCGTCGCTGCCTATCAACATCTACCTTTCCTTCCTGCTGGAAGTATGCCTTTGTACAGCCTGTGCCTAAGAAGGGTGACCGCTCCAATCCCTCAAACTACCGCCCTATAGCTTTACTTTCCTGTCTATCTAAAGCTTTTGAATCAATCCTTAACCGGAAGATTCAAAAGCACCTTTCCACTTCTAACATTCTATCTGATCGCCAGTATGGGTTCCGCAAGGGGCGTTCTACTGGCGATCTTCTTGCTCTCTTAACTGACTCTGGTCATCCTCTCTTAGCCGTTTCGGTGAAACTTTCTCAGTTGCGCTAGACATATCGAAAGCCTTCGATAGAGTCTGGCACAAGTCTTTGCTTTCTAAACTGCCCTCTTTTGGATTCTATCCCTCTCTCTGTTCCTTTATCTTCAGTTTTCTTTCCGGCCGTTCTATCTCTGCGGTGGTAGACGGTCACTGTTCTTCCCCTAAACCTATCAACAGTGGTGTTCCACAGGGCTCTGTCCTATCACGCACTCTCTTCCTGTTAATCATTGATGAAGTGTTAATGGATGGGACTGTGCGGGTGGTATTAACGTTGGTGTTGGTATTTTCTTGATAATGCTGAGTGTTTTGAATATTAGCAACTGTACTATTATTATTATTATTATTATTATTATTATTATTATTATTATTATTTTATTTTATTTATTTATTTTTTTATTATTATTATTATTTTTATTTTTATTGTTATTATTATTGTTATTATGATTTTTATTATTATTATTATCATTATGAATACTATTATCATTATTATTATTATTATCATTATCATTATTATTATTATTATTATTATAATTATTATCCTAGTTATAATTATCATTATATTATTATTATTATTATTATTATTATTATTATTATTATTATGTTTAGTAGAAGTATTAGTGGTAGTTACAGTAGTGGTAATAGCAGTTGTAGTAATAGTAGTAGTAGTAGTAATAGTAGCAATAGCATCCCTAGCATAGCCCTACATCCCCCTCTCCCTTTTCGTCAAGTAATCAACATTGTACGAAACTTTTGTGACATGAAGCTTAATAATGGTGACATACAGTAAGAGCAGTGCGTTTGTGGTGCTGTTTGAGGAGCAAATATGGCCAGTGTGACCCCGACGCGGCCTTACAATCCAGCCGACGCCTCAGGTCCCCCCAGGTACACCAGCCCGACCATCATGGTGCTGGGAGATGTCGGTTCAGGTGCAGTGCAGTTTTGATGCCCGTCACTCAGATGGGACAGTGCAGGTCAGGTCAGGTGTCGTTCGGGAAGCTTGGCCTTTGTATCGGCGCTTCCCTGATGATCTTCACTGGTCAGTTTTCAGCTCTTCAGTTGTTCGTGTCTAGAATTTTCTTTGTTGTTCTCTCTTTCTCCACATTTCATATATCACTGGCTTGGTTTCTTCGATCAGCTCTTCTTTAAATAATAGTCTGCAGTGCAATGCAGACGAGACGTTCCCACGCCTACTGCTGCCGGCTGCGTGGATTAGCAGGTCATCGCTAAATTGAGTGACGGCCGATACCTGCACCCATGCCATCAGCTGCGACCTGACCCTTTTTGACCTGGGGATTTACACATGACCTGTCCCTCGGAAGCCGACACTGCCTCGCACCAACGCACTGCTTTCCACCAACTCACTCTCGCCCCCCCGCCCTCTTCTATTTCCCCACAACTCTCCCACAATATAAACAACGGACCCCTATACCCCTTTCACATTGTACTTTTTTAACATTGTTTTTTTAATATGTATATTTTCATCCTAACAGCTGCAATCGGTAGGCGGTGGCCGAACTGGTAGCGTGCTGGGCCCACATTCACCGCGTGATGGACGACGCGGGTTCGAATCCCCACGCTACCACCTCGGATTTTTCAGTCACCGCCAAGTGGCTTAAAACTACCCACATGCTGTCCTGAAGACCACCCATCAACCCGGACTCTAGAGGAAGCCGTCCAAGCGAATCAAGAACGAATTCCGGGGGGCAGCATGAGCCAATACAAGATGGCGCCACTATAAACACTCGCCTGCGCCATAACGGGCTGGGCCGACCATCAGGCCCCACTGCGAAGAAGACTCGGGCCGACCATCAGGCCCCACCGGGAAGAAGCCTACCGGCGCAATAGGCTGCAACGTAAAAAAAAAAAAAAAAATGAATAAATAAATAAATAAATAAAATCACCCAATAACCCGATTATTAATTATTATTATTACTGTTACACACACACACACACACACACACACACACACACACACACACACGCAGACACACACACACACAGACGTACACACACACCCACACCCACCCACGTAGACCTTCCCCACTCCCCCATCTATATATATATATATATATATATATATATATATATATATATATATATATATATATATATATATATATATATATATATATATATATATATATATATATACCCAAAAGACATTATACCTCCTCTCCCCACCACACACACACGTGTGTGTGGAATGGAGGCACACATTCCACGTACTTTCCCTGCACCTCCTGCTAGAAAGCCTTGGTTTAATCACGCATATTCTCGTGCAATCAAAGATGGACAGGCGGCTTACAAATGGTACCAGAGCCTTCGCACTCTTGCTAATCGCGATCCTTACGATTTCACCGGGAATCGTGCCAAATCTATTATCCGACTAACCAAAAACTCTTTCATTAATATAAATTGCCGCAACCTTGTTTTATTTCATTCTTCCAGAGAGTTCTGGCACCAAGCGAAAAATATCTCCTCCAATTTCACTACTTCATATTTACCTCCTCTTCTTAATCTTCACGGCAGCACTGCCGTCATATATGTCTCCAAGGCTGAACTCTTCGCTAAAACGTTCTGTAAAAATTCCACTCTGGACGATTATGGGCACATTCATATTACACATCCCCACTCTGACTTCACTATGCCTATTGTTTAGATTCTTAAAAATGATGTTTAGTATGCCTTCTCTGCCCTCAATCGTTAGAAGGCTCATGGGCCTGATGGTCCTTAAAAACTGTGCTTCCGTACTGATACTCTGCCAGGGCAAACTCCTTCGTCTCACAAATCTTTGCTTTATAAACTACCCTCCTAATGTACCTTTATATCCAGTTTCCTTTCCGGCCGTTCTATCTCTGCTGTGGTGGACGGTCACTGTTCTTCTCCTAAATGTATCAACAGTGGTGTCCAACGGGGCTCTGTCCTATCACCCACCCTCTTCCTGTTATTCATCAATGATCTTTCCAAAATAAATTGTCCTATCCACGCGAACATTGATGACTCTACTCTATATTATTCAACTTCTTTCAACAGAAGACCCTCCCAACAGGAATTACAAGACTCCAGACTGGAGGCTGCAGAACGCCTCACCTAAATTTTGTTATTATTTATGATTGGGATAGGAGGAAGCTGGTTTCCTTCGACGCTTCAAAAAACTCAATTTCTCCTGCTATCAACTCGGCACAATCTTCCAAACACCTAACGCTTATTCATCAACCACACTCAGCTGTCACCTTCTCCTACACTAAATATACTTGGTTTATCCTTAACTCAAAATCTTAACTGGAAGCTTCACGTCTTCTATCACTAAATCAACTTCCTCGAGGTTAGGCGTTCTGTATCGTTCATGCCAGTTCTCTTCCCTTGCACATATGCTGTTCATATGCATGGGTCTTGTTCGCCCTAGTATGGAGTATGCATTTCATGTGTAGTGGGCTCCACACATACAGCTCTTTTGGGCAAAGTGGAGTCTAAGGATCTTCGTCTCATCAACTCCGGGTTATTTCAGTTATTCACAAATTTAGATTTTTTTAGAAAAAAAATGTGCATACCTAAGAGTGTAATAATAATAACTAAGTTTCAGGGCATTGAACTTACAAACTTTTTATATTAATAAAAAAAGATTTTTGAAGAAAAATGAATTCCTAATTTTGAAGTTATTTTTCTTTTACTAATTTTGATGAAAAAAATCTCGAATGTAGTTTATACAACTATTAAAATAATAGTCAAGACATAATTTTATTTTTTTATTTTTTTTTACTTTGGTGGGATATTTTTTTTTATTTTGCTCTTTATAGGAAATATTTTTGACAAAAAATTAAGAAAGAAATATCGAACAATTAAAAAAACCCTACTTTTTCCATGAAATCGCAATTTTTCTCCTCTTTTTAATTAGGTTCAGCCCATTTCAGTCCCCCAGATAGTGACGGATAAATTAGGAGAAACGTTAGAACTTTGGTAGATTTGAGATTTAGGTCTTTATTTATTTTTTCTCTTTTTTCCTACTTTGCACCCAAATGAGAAAGTCCAGCATGTAGGTATGAATAAAACATTAATCGTAATGCATTCCATGGTATTTCTACGCCATTTCAATAGTATAAAATGTACCTGGTACTTGTTCCACCCAATTGAAATAATTATTGTGTCCAAGCATGAAGGTATCAGGAAACACCACGTCTGATATTCACCAAGTTCTCAATCTTGAAAAAACCTCCGGGTAGATATTCATCACTGTAAGATAGTTCCGCAATTTTTTGGATATATTTGATGATGATATACGTTCTTCATCTTTCTCCTAGAGTTGGAACGCCTTGGCGATGTCTGTCAGCTCCAATTTTGTTAGGAGTAGGTAGGGAGACACCTACCGAAACGGGCGCAAGCCACTCTGGTGAGATATATACAGGAGTCGAGGAGGGTGCTGCAAGTTCTCCAAAGACCCTCCCCGTGTCCTCACTTTCCGTTTCCCTAATGTCTCATCTACACCAGAGAGTAGTTCAGCAAACTCTCTAAAGACATCCTCTCTCCTTCCACACCACACTACATTATATAAATGACATTGCCTTGAAGCTCCCACCTGGAGGGGGGGAACACAAATTCTTCAAGGGAAGACTCCCCTTTTGGCTGCTGAATTGAGAAGTGTCTTGATAACTCCTCGAACCTCTTTCTTATCAATTTCTGCAACATTCGCGGTCTTCGTTCTAATTTTCATTCTGTGGAACACCATCTCTCCTCTTCTAAACCTCACCTTCTCTTCCTCACCGAAACACAGGTTTCTGAGGCTACTAACAGCAATCTCTACTCTGTTCCCTCCTACTATCTCTATCTTAAATTTCAATCTAAAGCTGAATGTTGCGTTTACTTACGCAACGACATCACTTGCTCTCGTGCCCACGACCTTGACTCTTCAGAATATTCCACCCTCTGGCTATGACTTCATTGTCATTCTATTACTACATACATCTGTGCTGTTTATCTCTCACCTAACTCTACTATCTATGTAAAATTCTTTGACTACTTGAACTCTAAAGTGGAGCACATCTTAACCCACTCTTCCTTCGCTGAAAGCTCCATCTTAGGAGATTTCAATGCTCACCACCAGCTTTGGCTTTCATCCTCTTTCACTGACCAGCCTGGCAAAAAAGCCTATAACTTTGCAATCCTCAACGATCTACAACAGTTGGTTCAGCACCCTACACGTATTCCCGACCGTCTTGGAGACAGGCCCAACATGCTTCTGTCAACCTGTTATCTGCGTTGGGCTCCCCCGATCACATCCTTATTTCTGCATCCTGTCCTATCGCTCCTGTACAGCCTCTGGACCCACCGGCATTTTGCTTCCGCTCGGTGGGACGACCTGAGGATGTACTTCTCCGATTTCCCGTGGAATGATTACTACCTCCAGGGGAGAGACCCCTTTGTGTGTGCCCAGCGCATCACAGAGCTGATTGTGAATGTTGAATGGAATTGTGGAATGGAGGCACATATTCCACGTACTTTCTCTACTCCTCATGCTAAAAACCCTTGATCTAATCACGCTTGTTCTCGTGCTATCAAAGATAGAGAGGCAGCTCACAAAAGGTACCAGAGCCTTCGCATTCCTGCTAACCATGATCTTTACATTTATGCCGGGAATCGTGCCAAATCAGTTCTTCGACTTACCAAAAGCTCTTTCATAGATAGTAAATGTTAAAACCTTGCTTTTTCTAATTCTTCTAGAGACTTCTGACACCTAGCCCATAAAATCTCCTCTCCTTAACTCCACTCTGGACGATTCTGGACATATTCCTCCAACTCATTCCCCCTCTGACTCCTTAATGTCTGTTCTTAAGATTCTTAAGACATGTTTTCTATACCCTCACTGGCCTCAATCCTCAGAAGGCTTATGGACCTGATGGAGTGCCTCCTATTGTCCTTACACAATGAGCTTCCGTGCTGGCACTCTGCCTGGTCTAACTCTTTCGAATCTGCCTGTCAACATCTGCCTTTCCTTCCTGCTGGAAGTACGCCTTCATACTGCCTGTGCCTGAGGAGGCTGGCCGTCCCAATCCCTCAAACTACCGTCCTATACCTTTACTTTCTTGTCTATCTAAAGCTTTTGGATCAATCCTTAACCGGAAGTTTCTTAAGCATCTACCCACTTCTGACCTTCTTTCTGATCGCCATTATGGGTTCCGCAAGGGGCTTTCTACTGGTGATCTTCTTGATTTCCTAACTGACTCTTGGTCATCCTCTCTTAGCCGTTTCGGTGAAACTTTAGCTGTTGCGCTAGACACATCAAATGCCTTTGATAGGGTCTGGCACACATCTTTGCTTTCTAAACTTCCCTCCCACGGTGTCTATCCTTCTCTCTGAACCTTTATCTCCACTTTCCTCTCTGACCGATCTATCACTGTTGTTGTAGACGGTCACTGTTCTTCCCCTAAACCTATCAACTGTGGTGCCCCACATGGCTCTGTCCTCTCTCCCACTCTCTTTCTGTTGGTCATTGATGATTTTCTTTCCAAAACGAACTGTCCTGTCCTATCTATTCTTACGCCGATAACTCTACTCTGCATTACTCAACTACTTTTGATAGAAGGCCAACCCAACAGGAAATATACGATTCCAGGCTTTAAGCTGCTGAACGCTTAACTTCAGACCATACTCTCATTTCCGATTGGAGCAAGGAGAACCTGGTGTCCTTCAATGCCTCAAAAGCTCAGTTTCTTCACCTATCAATTCGACACAACCTTCCAAACACCTATCTCCTATTCTTCGACAACAGTCAGCTATCACTTTCTCCTACACTAAATATCCTCGGTCTATCCTTAACTCAAAATCTCAACTGAAAATTCCATATCTCCTCTCTCACTAAATCAGCTTCCTCGAGGTTGGGCGTTTTGTATCGTCTCCGCCAGTTCTTCTCCCCCACACAGATGCTTTCTATATACAAGAGTCTTGTCCGCCCTCGTATGGAATTTGCATCACACGTGTGGGGGTGATCCACTCACACAGCTCTCTTGGACAGAGTAGAGTCAAAGGCTCTTCGTCTCATCAACTCCCCTCCTCATACTGACAGCCTTCTACCTCTAAATTCCGCCGGCATGTTGCCTCTCTTTCTATCTTTTATCGATAGTTTCATGCTGACTGCTCTTCTGAACTTGCTAACTGCATGCCTTCCCCCTCCCGCGGCTCGTTGCACTCGACTTTCTACTCTAGCTCATCCCTATACTGTCCAAACCGCTTATGCGGTGGCTGAGTCGTCGTCGTGTTCAGGAGGACGCGAGTTCAATCCCCGCCCGGTGCCACCAAGCCATGCTGTCAGACCACCTATCAACCCGGACTCTAGATTCTAGAATCAAAGATGAGCTCTGGGAGGCAGCATGAGCCAATGCAACCATCAGGACCTACCGACCAACCGGATCCACCGGAATAACCCCACCGGCGCAATAGGCTGCAATTTAAAAAAAAAAAAAAAAAAAAAAAAAAAAACAGCATCTTCACTCTTTCAGCCTTTACACTGGTAAACTCTGGAACAACCTTCCTTCGTCTGTATTTCCTCCTGCCTATGACTTGACCTCTTTCAAGAAGAGTGTATCAAGACACCTCTCCACCCGAAATTGACCTCTCTTTTGGCCACTCTTTACTTTTGTCTGTTGTGGGAACAGTGAGAAGCGGGCTTTTTTTCTACACTTTTTGTTGCCCTTGAGCTGCTTCCTTTGTTGTAAAAAAAAAAAAAAAAAAAAACGTGTCATTAGGTTTGCCTTTCTTCCACTCCTTCCTTACTATTTATAAGGCACTTAGTAGAGTTGCCAGGTAGTCTCTAGATACCGGTGAATGCCATTTGTAAGTAATTTTCACCATTTTTTTGCGAAAAAAGTATCATCGTTGAGTAATTCTGCACGTGCGCGGACCACTTTATGCAGGACGTGTGAGAAAAACAGCTGTAACAGTTATTTGTTTCTTATTTTGCTCTAAAATTTCTTCACCTGCTAGAGGAAAGGTGGTTAAGCCTAGATATTTTTTTTCTGAATATTTCGATATTAAAAAAAAAACCGAAAATTCATGGGGACTCACCGTTTTAAACCTGTTAAATTCCGCCGCAGTGTTGCATATATTTTTATCTTCTACCGATATTTTCATGCTGACTGCTCTTTTGAACCTGCTAACTGAATGCCTCCCCACCTCCCGCGGCCCCGCTGCACTCGACTTTCTACTCTTACCCCTACACTGTCCAGATCAATTATGCAAAAGTTAACCAACCATTTTTTTTTTTTATCCCTTCCGCTGGTAAACTCTAGAACAACCTTCCTTTTTGTCTGCATTTCCTCCTGCCTATGGCTTGACCTCTTTCAAAAGAGGAGTGTCAAAACTCCTCTTCTCCAGAAATTGACCTCTCTTTTGGCATCTTGTTCTAGTTGCTTTTGTTGGTGCAGCGTCTGGCGGTCATTTTTTATTTATTTTTTTTATTTCGTGCCTATGCTGTAAAAAAAATCGTTTATCGGTCGCGTTGGCCACTTCATCCACTTTCTCACATTTCTCTTATCCACTTCAGATCCTGATGGTGCATATCTCTCTCTCTCTCTCTCTCTCTCTCTCTCTCTCTCTCTCTCTCTCTCTCTCTCTCTCTCTCTCTTAATATGATCTAGTCTTCCCCTTTTTTTAAATTTATAATTCCTGTATGATTCTCTTTGATTCTACCTCTTGCACAACACCTGATCCCGGAGGAGGAGGAGTGGGGAAAGGGGGAGTAGGAGGAGCAGGACGAGAAGGAGCAGGCAAGTGTCGATAAGTGGGTTTAGTTGAGAGTCAACTGGAGCGATAAAATACTTTATTCTTTTTATTCCGGATCATTTATCTGATGTTCCTTTCTCTCTCTCTCTCTCTCTCTCTCTCTCTCTCTCTCTCTCTCTCTCTCTCTCTCTCTCTCTCTCTCTCGTTCATTTTTGTACAACCCCCACCCCTTTCTCCATCCTCGTTAAACCGACAAATGTAACAAGGCCTTCGAGAGGAGAGGAGGTGCACTTGAAGGAAATATGGAAAGGGGCAGTATATAGCGAGGGAGTCAGGGGTGAAAGGATAGAAAGTGAAGAGGTGATGGGAGGAAAGGCGAAGGAAGTTATGGGGGCATAGATGAAAAGCCCCGAGAGAGGGGTAGGTGGGAGGAGGAAAAGGGATGGAGATTGAGAGGAAGTTATTTTGGAAGTTGGAAAGTGAAGAGGGGAGGAAACAGGGAGGGGTAAGGTAAGTAAAACGGGCAGGAGAGGGGAAATAAAATTGGGAGAACAACCTTGATAGGGCCAGGATTGTTGGGAGCAGAAACTGACTAGGAACATATGACACTTTGAAATGAAAGAAAAAAAAATAAGTAGAGTGAGGAGATGGAAAATCGTATTTGAAGAAGTAAGGAAAATGGTGGTTCTGGAAACGTGGTTAGAAAGAATATAAATTCAATACAGTGACGATAGTGCTGCAGTAGGAGAGCAGTGAAAATAATGTGTGAAGCAGCATAGCTGTAAAACATTAGGAAAATAGAAGCGAAATGAAGAGTTAAGATAAAGTGCTGATGGATATGAATACAATGGGTGCCAAAGTAAAAATGAAACAAAGACAGGAAAAGAAGAGGGTTGAGGGAAAAAAAACGGATGTAAAATAAATTAAAAAAGATGAAGGAGGAAAGAAGTAAACACAAGTGAAAAATATGCAAACCCCGGAAGTGATAAGAGAACGTAAAAGCTCGAACAAGTTGAAAAGATTAAAAAAAAAAATATATATATATATATATATATATATATATATATATATATATATATATATATATATATATATATATATATATATATATATATATATATATATATATATATATATATATATATATATATATTTATATATATATATATATATATATATATATATATATATTAAATGGACCTAAAACACCATAAGGTGATTCATGAATGAGATAAAAATTATAAACGAGGAAAGGGATAAAGGCAAGACAATAAAGAAAGCAATTATACAGATAGGAACCCTCATAACAAGGGAAAGATGATATAACGAAATATAAAAATATTGGCGAATGGACCTCGATAGAGGGTAAAAAGTGAAGGATGAGGTAGAGGAGGTAGAACAAGTAAAAAGTCGGGACAGCAAGAGAAGAATAAGAAGAAAAAGAAGGGGAAGAAAGATATTTCTTGAGTTTACAAATGATAGGGTTATAAGATCGAAAATGCTAGTTAACTTTTGCATATCTTATTGTTAGCCATTTTATCTAACAGTACTCTTCCTGAAGCCCCTTTCATACGGGGCCACTTAGCAGCGCTTCTCAGCAGCGCTACCAAATATCATCAAAATTAAATATACCATCAGGGAAAACAGAATAGTCAGAACAGCCGATCCTATTCCAGAAAATGAAATAATTAGGAAAGGAAGTTAACACGGTAGGCGGTGGCCGAAGTGGTAGCGTACTGGGCCCACATTCACCGCGTGATGGACGACGCGGGTTCGAATCCCCACGCTACCACTCGGATTTTTCGGTCACCGCCGAGTGGCTTAAAACTACCCACATGCTGTCCTGAAGACCACCCATCAACCCGGACTCTAGAGGAAGCCGTCCAAGCGAATCAAGAACGAGTTCCGGGGGGCAGCATGAGCCAATGCAAGATGGTGCCACTATAAACACTCGCCTGCGCCAGAACGGGCTAGGCCGACCATCAGGCCCCACCTGGAAGAAGCCTTGGGCCGACCATCAGGCCCCACCTGGAAGAAGCCTTGGGCCGACCATCAGGCCCCACCGGGAAGATGCCTACCGGCGCAATAGGCAACAACGTAAAAAAAAAAAAAAAAAAAAAACACACACACACACACACACACACACACACACACACATTTGGGGAGGAGGTGGCTGAGTGGTCAGCGTGCAGGCATGGTGAGCCCGAGGACCTAGCGTGGACTAGGTTCGAGTACCACCGAAAAACGCTGATTTTTCAAACCGTCACCGATTGGTGAAAGATTATCCACATGCTGCCCAGATCTTCAATCAGTCCTAATTCCAGCGACTTCGGTTAAGAGGAGCGCCAAGGGGCAGCATGGGCCAAGCAAGTCATATATCACGGCAGCCACTATAAATAAAATTACCCTGCACTTGTTAGGGTCGTCGAAGAAGCCCCCCCAAGACAGCCTACCGGTGTTGCAGGCAGCACCTAAACACACACACACACACACACACACACACACACACACAGACAGACATACATACCTCGAATGTCATCAAAATCAAAGATACGTATACTTAAACAACAAAAAATAATTAATAACCAGAATAGCAATAACAATAAAAGGAAGGCGATGGCTGAGTCGACAGGGTAACGGCGCCGCGTTCAGGAAGACGCGAGTTCAATCCCCGCTCGGTGTCACCAAGCTGTGATTTTTCAGCCGCCGCCGAGTGGTTTAAAACTACCCACATGCTGTCCAGAAGACCACCTATCAACCCGGACTCTAGATTCTAGGATTAAAGATGAGCTCCGGGAGGGCAGCATGAGCCAATGTAAGATGGCGCCACTATAAACACTCGCCTGCGCCAGAACGGGTTGGGCCGACCATCAGGCCCCACCGGGAAGAAGCCTACCGGCGCAATAGGCCGCGACGGTAAAAAAATAAAAGAATAAATCATTTAGAGGACCACAAAAAAAGGTGAAAAAAAGGAAACATGTACATAAAAAGTGGCAGAAATAAAATAAGACAAAGAGTGTTGACAGTGGGTCGTAGTTGTCCAGTGGTTCAACAAAAATAACGTTATGGTCGTAGTGACGCTGTATGGGATGAGTTGTGCTGACAAACGTAATGATCCGACCATGCTGATGCTTTGTCAGGGAGAAGGACTGCACGGGAGCCTCTTCCATAGACTGAGGACGCAGAGAAGTGCTTCAACCATATCAAGTTTGTTTTGTCCTCCAGCCCTGTTCTTCGACTTCCAGATGCCAGCCTATCCTTCGTCTTCCGGACAGATGCTTCAAGCCGAGGTCTGGGAGGTCGGGAAAGCCGCTGTTCCACTATAGAACGCGAGTGCCTAGCAGTTCCGTTTGGAATACTTCGTTTTGATTATTATATGCAGGGTCTGGAGTTCATCCTTGAAGTTGATAACAAGTCCCTCATTCATCTTCAAGCCTTTAAAGGGAAGAATGACCGCCTACTTAGATCGACGCTGATCATTCAGGCCTTTAAATTCCGGTTAGTTCGTGTGGCCGGAGCAGACAACCTTGGTGCAGACTTCTTTAGTCGTGCCTAACTTTTTTTTTCGAGTAGTTTTATCTCTATAGCAGGTGGTGTTTCTCATGATTCTACCGTGGGTAAAGTCGTGTTGGGGTATCTGTGTAAGGGCGAACCACCACTTCATGGATTATGGGCAGTAACGCCGTCCTCTTCCGCCCGTTCTCCCCCCATCCCTACTTCTACCACCTGCTCCACTGGTTGTTCGAGGCCGACTCAATCATCCGCCACGTCATCGACCCATCCCAAATCTTCTGCTTTGAATCAGAGCTTCACAGCCTTGGACCAAAACCATGGTTGTGAGGCAGCTACCTTAAAACTGTCTTGCCAGAGTGGGAGCAACTAGTATTAGTATTAGCAGTAGTAGTAGTAATAGCATTAGTAGCATAAAAAGTAGCTGTGGTAACTCTGGCAGTAGGTATCCAATTATATTTATTTTGACATGAATAAAATAAATAGTTATATAAAGAATGTTGTAGTTTGTGTTTGTTTCCTGCAGCCAATAATAACGTAAACACACACATACACAAAACCACACCCTTGAACATAATATAATATAACACCACTATTTGGGACAAGGCAAACACAACACGCAGAAAATACTATTCTGATAAAGCAACACGGGAAAAGATTAAAAAAAAAAGACAAATAACAATGAAACATAGCGAGCTCGCCAAAATTGTCAAAATGTTGTCGATGCAGCCGCTTTAAGGAATGCTACTGAGAGAGAGAGAGAGAGAGAGAGACCGACCGACCTAATTAAACTGTCGACCCTTTAACTCTTACATAAGGTTAAAACACCGAGTAAAGGAGACGGCAGAGGAGAAGGACAAAGAAGGGAAACAGGAAGAGGAGGAGGAGGAGGAGAAGGAGGACGAGGACGACGACGAGGACTAGAACGAGACTGTGGATGAAGACGACGATGCAATGAAGAGAAGGAAGGAATGTGGAGGAAAATGAGAATTTGAAGAATAAACAGTAAAAACATTTATAAAAAACGATGTGAAAGTTAGGATCGTGTTAATGTTAATGGTAATGTTAATTAATGTGATGATATTGAAGTGGATGAGGACATGATTTTCAAAGACCCAAAGAAAATACACAATTTCATTATCATCATTATTTCCGAAAACTATTCATCACTAAAAACACCTTAACCAAAGCAACACTAACATTCCACCTTTCCCCTCAAGACCTTTTAGTTCCAAACCTCAGTATGAACTCCCACTCACCTGCATTACAAAAACCTACACTTCATGCTTCACCACTATAAACACTTGCCTGCGCTATGACGGGCTGGGGCCGAACACCATCCAGGCCCCTCAAGCAAGCCTACCGGCGCTATAGGTGTAGACGTAAAATAAATTAAAAAAATAGAAAAAATAATTAATTAAACACACACACACACACACACACACACACACACACACACACACACACACGCCTCATAGCGACACCTATACACACTCATTCAACCTACAACCCAATTTTCTTGGGCCTTTCAACCCACACACACCAGCAAGAAATCACCCTCACATCCAGCAGTGGAGGGGCACAAAACACTTGCCCAGCCACCACCCCCACCTTTCCTTACCTGGCGCGGAGAATTCTGTTGTCTTAGTGAATTATACAAATACCTGTCGAGCCAAAGGATGACTGAGATGGTGATGGTCGT